>NW_018251910.1:53117-54774 GCF_001263595.1 Phalaenopsis equestris | reverse complement strand
AAGTATTGTAGAGGTTCACATCCCACTCTTGCTACCTCTAAATTGAGAGACTCCAGAAATTGGTCCCATATGATCAAATATAAAAACAAAGCTGAAGATTACTTTATATGGGACCTTGGAGAGGGGAATCTTAATTTTTGTCTTGATAACTGGATGGGGGATGGGAAGCTTGTTGACAAGATTAATGTAACCTATCCAACTTCTTCCAAAGTTTCAGATTGCTGGAATGATAATCAGTAGAATTTTACTGCTTTAAACAACATTCTGGATAACCTTACCATTCACAGGATTAACAACATTCCTGTTGATACTTCTAAGAAAGATAAACTTATTTCCAATAAAGTGGTCTCCCAGTCTACCACTGCTTATATTTATTCCCAACTTCATAAAGGAGAGAGCTTTCTCTGGGGGAAATCTATTTGGAATACTTTCTTCTCCCCATCTATGTCTTTTTGCTGTTGGAGAATCTTCTCTAAATGCCTCCCAACTGATGACATTTTGAAACTGAAGGGATTGAGAGGTCCTTCTTGCTGTCTTCTATGTAAAGGGCAAGAGGAAACAACTGATCACCTGTTTTTTTAATGTCAATTTGTCCAGCACATTTGTTTATTGTCCTAAGAAACTTGAAAGTCCAAACCATCAATATCACCTGGCAAAAATTTATATCTTGCTGGAATGAATGGTTTCAATTAAAAATTTTGGTGATACCATGTGTGGTGACTTGGTTATGTGGTGGCCTGGTTCACTTGGATGGCTAGAAATAAGGCCAAATTTGATGATCACTTACCACATCCCTCTAAGGTGGCTGCTAACTTTTTAGCTTTAGTGAAAAAAATTACCCATTGGAAAGCTTTTCCTGATCTTTTCAAGACCAACTTTATGGCAAATCAACCTATTTTGGAGGACCCCCTTGTTTTCTGGATCAAACCTCCTGCTGGTTTGTTGAAAGCCAATACTGATGGCAGCTTCTATAGTTCCACTGCTGGCATTGGAGGTGTTTTCAGGAACTCAAATGGAACTTGTCTCTTACATTTCCTGACTCCTATTTTTGCTGCTGATGCTCTGGAAGCTGAGGCATTTGTTATCTTTTGGGCCACCTTTATTGCATCCAAGGCCAATTTTCATAATCAGATAGTGGAGACTGATTCCAAGGTCATGATTAGCATTCTCCTTAGTACCATAACCTGCCCCTGGCACATTCTGAAATGGAAGAATAGAATTTCCTATAACTCTCAGGGCAATAATCTGAAATTCATTTTTATACATAGAGAAGGTAACCGACCTGCTCATTGGCTTGCTCAGGTTGGTGCTGAGGCAGATAGACCCAATGCATCCAAGGAGGTTCCCCCACCACTTCATTTACTTCTCAAGGGTGACCTTTCTAATCTGCCTTTCTGCAGATTGTTGTAACTTTCTGTCCTTTTATTTTTTGGTTTTTCATATATATATGCTCTTTCAGAAGGCAGTTATATATATGATTTTAGTCTCTTTTATATACATATATCTTATTTATATATATATATATGACCCCCTCATGTATTTTCTTTTATTTTGAAGGGGTGTTTTCATCCCCCACCTCCTTTTGTACTCATTATGTAATCTCCTTTGTTTTGGTAACATGTAAGGAGCCATGAGTTGCTCTTTTTGAATATATATA
>NW_018251910.1:48132-52921 GCF_001263595.1 Phalaenopsis equestris | reverse complement strand
CATAGAAAAACTAAATAATAATAAAAAGAGAAGAGGAAGCCAAAAAAAACTAGAGATCTTTGAGTTGATTAGCTTTGATTCTTAGATGAGGAATCTCCAACTTATCACCATGAAGTAGGAGAGCAAGATGGGTAGGGGTCCTTGTTGCAATAGAAATGAAGTTAGTATAAAGGCCATGTCTGACAAGCCAATAAGCAGGTTGGTTTCCTTCTCTATATATAAAAGACATATTGACTTTAAACAGCTTTAAACAGCTTGGTGAGATTACAACAGCTTGGTGAGATTACCAATTTTCTATTTCCAATGTATATGATGCCAAGAGGACAGCTGTTCAGTGTTGAAAAAAGTAATAAGTTGAATAGAGTCCACCTCAATTCACAGTTTATACCATGCAACCTTCAGTGCAAATGTAAGAGCCCAGTAAAAAACAATAAGCTTAGCTTCTAGAGCATCATGGGCCTTAGTAGGAGCATGAAAGAACAACAAGCATTTTTTGGAGGAATCATTGAACCCCCCCCCACCCTAGCATCCCATTCAAAAAAGCTGCCATAAGTGTTAATCTTCATGGTATGTTGATCAGGGGGTTGCCAAATAACTTTCTCAATCTTATTATGATGTTTGGTTACAGTAGTCTGACGTAAACTGATATTAGAAGTTGTGTTAAGTTGAATCAGCTTGTTTAAGTAGGAAGCACATTTTCTAATAACCTTGGAATGATGAATAGGCTTGTCTTCATGTTTTATGTGTTTCTGCACATCCACAAGAACTAACCCACAATAAAAGGGATAGAATCTCCTTTCGTACTTTTCCAGTTGTGTCATCCATCTTTGAGATTGGACTAGTCCTTATCCAAGCCCTCAACTTCAATCTAAGTAAGAAGTGTCGTCAACACCTCTTGAGCAAACTCACAGTTAAAGAAGAGGTGGTTTTTGTCTTCTTCAAATCTCTGACAAAGAAAGCATCTAGAAGGTCCTCTCAAACCCTTAAGTTTCAGAATATCATTAGTTGGCAACAGATTGTTGAAGAACCTCCAATAAAAGATGATATAGAGGGGGATAGATATCTATTCCAAATGGCTTCACCCCAAGGGACTTGATCCGAACAGTAAAGTTTGGCATAGATGGCTTTAGTCAAACTTTGGTTAGCATAGCTATTCTAGATAATTCTATCTTTCCTAACATTATCAAAAACAATCTTAGTTACTTGAGATAGGTGGGGCTCCTATAGAATAGATTAGAGCTTAGTAAACCTCCCAAAGATCACAAACTGAAAAGTGAGGGTTGAAATCAGAGGGGAGAGCCACTAACTAGTCTTTAGGACACCAATGGTCTAGCCAGAAGTTCACCTGACCATTCCCTAAATCCCAAATGTACATTTCTTCAGCAAAGTGTCTAATTTTAAGCATATTAGTCCAAATTCTAGAGTCCCTTAGCTTTTTGGAGATGAGATATGGGTGCTGTCCCTTGTAGTATTTTCCTTTCATGAACTTAACCCATAAGGAAGTTTGGGCTCTGAAATTGATCCACATCTTACATAAATTAATCTGTGTGATTTGTTGAAGTCCCATGAACCCCATCCCACCTACAATGTTAGGTTTAGCAGCCTTTTGCAAAGCAGCCCAGTGGAGCTGCTGCCTTTGACCTGCCCACACGAATCTATTAAAAACACTTTCTAACTGAATTTGAATTCTTTTCTTCATATAATTGGTTTGGAGAATATATGAGGGGAAGGTAGCTAAGATACTTCTGAGTAGAGAAATTCTAACCCCATTGGAAAGAAAAGAATGGGACCAACTAGATAAGGTTTCTTAAATTTTCTGAAAAACCTCATCAAAGTTATCAGTAAGATTATCAACACCAGACTTCAACCTCATCTTCAGGAGCTTATCAGCAAGAATCAGGTGACTTTGTGAAAGGAAGGCAAATATATGATAACATCCTTTTAGCTCAGGAACTGCTACTAGATCTGGAAAAAAAATGTAGAGGCAACAATCTCATTATGAAATTGGATATTCAAAAAGCCTATGATACGATTAACTGGAACTTTATTTTGGCTACCTTGAAGCTAGGGGCTTCTCTGGGGCCTTTGTCAATCTGATTAAAAGATGGCTCATTTGCAACTGATGAAATCTGGAATATTGTTGGTTGAGGATGACCCTGTCTAGCATTCTAGAGAAGTAATCCATAGCAATAATAAAGATAGTTGGGGAGAGGGGTCACCTTGTTTGAGCCCTCTGGTAGCTGTGAAAGAACCCCAGGCTTTGCCATTGATAAGAATAGAATGCTTGTTATTAATGAGCCACCTGTGGATGAGTTTACATAAATCAGGTTGTAAACCTCTGGCAGCAAGAATCCCCAAATAAATTTCCAATCAATGGTGTCTTAAGCTTTTTTAATATCTAGTTTTTAGATAATATTACCCCCCCCCTATTGATTTTATCCAAATCCAAAATAAGTTCTTGTGCCAGCAACACATTATCAGTGATGAATCTCCCTTTAATAAATGTAATCTGGTTTGGGCATATAATCTTGTCAAGGTAAGGTTGGAGTCTTCTTACTATGAACTTGCTGATGAGTTTACTTATGATAGAAGTAAGGTTGATAGGCTTGTAGTGTTCTCAAGTCTTCCGCGTCTTCCGCAGATCTCCTTTAGGAGTTAGCACAATAGAAGTATCTCTAAAATAGCTATGGAGATTGACCCCCCTGAAGAAATTCTTGATAGCCTCAATTACCTTGTTTTTAATAATGTGCCAAGCTTTTTTATAAAGTTTAGCAGTAAAACCATCAGGGCCAGAAGATTTGGAGTTGTTAATGGTGTTTAAGGCATCCCAAATTTCATCATCCGAAGGGGGTTCAGTGAGTTTGAGTTGATTGGTGTAATCTAATTCTTAAGTAAAATAGTTTTCATAATCAGTATTTAGATCAACTGAAGAGTTCAGTAAGGAGCTGTAGTACTTAACAGCATCCAAAGCAATAAGATCATTGTCATTAATCCATCTACCCTCAGAAGAGTAAATAGAGTGAATGGTATTGCAGTTCCTCTTGTATCTAATATAAGCATGGTAAAACTTAGTGTTTCAGTCACCTTCAGTAAAAATGTTAATAGAAGCTTTTTGTTTGAGTAACAGATCTTGTATGTCAATAGCATTGAGCAGATTAGTCTGGGCAGTAAGCAGATCAGCTCAGTGGCAGTTTCATTCTGAACAGCAGCTTCAAGTTTCTTTACTTCCTTTTCAGCAGATATTGGAAAAACCCTTCCCCCACGTCTCCCAACCCCACTTTCTCAATGCTTTTCTTGTTTTCAGATTAAGGAGGCTAAGTTTGATGAAAGCGTCAGTATGGTCAATATCCATCTAATTAGAAACAACACAGCTGATGAATAGGGGGTGAGTAGAGCACATATTAAGATATCTGAAAGGGGGGTGATATGTGGTATTTCTAGGGGAAGTAATAAATATGAGAAGAGGTTTGTGATCAGAACCAGTAAGTGTTAGGTGAGTAACAAAAGTTAGGAGGTAGTGCTTATGCCAATAGTCATTCACTAGCACCTTGTCAAGTCTTTCCCACAAAAAAATGCTGTTTCCAAGTCAATTTAGGACCCTGGTACCCCAAATCAAACAAGCTAGCTTGTTTATCTGATCATTGAAGAATGTCATTTTTGACAGATAGGAGGTCTCCCCCCAAATTTCTTAGCTTCAGAAGTGATACAATTGAAATCTCCCCCAACCATCTAGGGAGAGTTCATATTAGTACTGATGAGATGTAAGACCTCCCAAAGCTCTTGTTTATTAGCTTTGAGGCTTCCAGTATAAATGAAAGTTGCATACTCTAGGTGGCCTTGAATCAGAAGAGAGAGATGTATAAATTGTGGACGGTAAATAAGAGTACTACACTGTATTTCTTTCCTACAAAAGAACCAAATTTTGTTATCCTTGTTAGCATAATGAGAAAATCTATGAAATTTGCTTATAATTATGTGGGAGTTTTGTTGAACCATTGGTTCTAGTATTACAAAAAACCATAGTTTATATTTTTTTGTTAAGATAGATCAACCTTCTTAAGGACTGGGGATGGGCAATGCCCCTTATATTCCAACACAGAATATTAATCATTGGAGGGATTAAAGTGGAAAGAAGGCTAAGATCTTGATCTGGTCCTTCCTCTAGAAGGAGAAGGCCCTCCAATCTTCAGTACACTTGTGCTCCCATTGTTTCCTTCTTTTAGTTTCTAAACTTCTGATAATAACTTTTTCTTCTTCTTAGGTTTTTTTTTTTGCCATTCCTCTTTCATTAAGAGCTTCATCTCAGCTATATCTCTCTTCTCATGGGCTTCTAAGACTGTGGGGCTTCTATTCTCATGGGCTTCTAAGACTGTGATATCCTTCTGGTTATTCTCCCTAGATGCCTAACCTTCATCTAGTGAATCAGTTAGGGGAGTAATAATATTGACTTGATTTTCCTCCTTCCGGAAGTATCTGGGGGATAAGTTAGTAAAAGCATTCTAGCTAAAAGGAGATGTTGAGCTTTTGGATGTGCCCAATATATCCTCCAAATTCACAGTTGGAGAGGTTTCCACACAAACTGTAGGTTTTGGAGGAGTGGACTGATTAATCTTTTCCTGAGTAGACACATTTTTCTTTGGAGGGGGGTGAAGCCTGAAGCATCTATCTTTGGTATGTCCAAACCTCTTGTAGTGGTAGAAATAATATGGTTTCTACTCTAATACCACATTCTGCTAAAAGCCCTCTTTATCAGTACCAATCCAGAGCCTTTTAATTTCAGGGAGAGTTA
>NW_018251910.1:29769-48079 GCF_001263595.1 Phalaenopsis equestris | reverse complement strand
TCTAGCTAGAGCTGGTCTAGCTTTGTTATATGTAGGAGCATCAACCTTCATAACTTGAAATATTGAATTTCCAATATTGAATAGAGCATTGAGGTTAAAGTATTGAAGTGGGAGGCCAGGTAATTTAAACCATAGGGAAAATATAGGAGGTTCCTTACTAGGATCAAAAGTAGGATCCCACTTCAATTTCTACATGGTGGTACCTTCAATCTAAAGAGCTTGTTTTGCAAACAAACTTGCATAGTCTTCCTCACCTTAAAGTTGGATAATTAGATGCCTACCATCAAGTATTCAAATTTGCCAATCTCCATTGAATTTTAAAGAATCAAAGTAGTTTCTGACTAATTCCATATTAGGGTAGCCTAGAAGAAATTTTCCTATCGAGGTAAACTTCACTTGTTCATTTAGATTGTGGATTTCCTGTGGAGAGAAATAAAGAGCTGGTTCACCTTCTTTGGAACCCAAAGGATGACTACAAGGGTAGTTACCCTTTCCAGTAGCTGTGTCATGGAAGTTCTGTGGGAAGACTAAGTGATCAGGATCACAAGGAGAAACATTAGACTTGCCCACCACCCCAGCATAAGTGGCCTTAGCCCACTGAGCATCAGTCACTATGTCAATAGGGGTAGCCATATTAAAACCAATGGACACACTAGGAGAGCAAACTCAATAGCAAAAGCTCCAATAAATCACAGAAATGTCAAGAAAATCATGTGTGCTCTGGAAAGGCCAAAACTCACAATAAAGTCCAAACAAACAGTACAAAACACCAAAGGGGAAGGAGTTGCCTCTAGTAAAATAAGGAGGCCAGAAGACGCTTCCCACAGATGCAGTAGTAGGCCAAAACCAGAACGAACCAATGGAACAGTAAAGCCCACCAAAGTACCAGGGATAGGGGTCAGAGGAGCTAACTCCAAAGGAAAAAGGAGGCAAGAAGAAGCACCTTTGGAAAGACAGATGCAGCACCACCCACAAAACTACCCTCAGCATATATATATATATATATATATATTGAAATTTAAGAGTATTTTTAAGAATTACTTTGCTCATTATATTTGCTTATGCGTAGTATTATATCTAAGGGTTTAGTGTCTCACGATTCAGAATTAGAACGTACAATTAGAAAAGTTCAAAAATAATAGAAAGAAATTTGAAATTTGAACGAAATGGTGACTACCTTAAAAATCAAATAAATAAAAATTGAAAAAGTTCCTTAAAAGATTATGCTAATCCTATAGAAGATGAACTTCACTTGACTATTCAAAATCCTGATGTTTCTGCTAATTCATTTGAGCTTAAACCTGCTATTATCCAAATGGTACAAAATAATCAATTTAAAGGAACACATACTGAAAATCCTAACTTATATTTTGTTAGTTTTCTTGAAAAACCTGCTACTTTTAAATATGATAGAGTGTCTAATGATGCTGTCAGGCTTAGACATTTTCCTTCTTCATTTTGGGACAAAGCTAAAGCTTGGTTAAATTAATTAGCACTTGGATCTATCAAAACTTGGGGAAAACTATCACAAACATTTTTAGCTAAATATTTTCCACCCTTGAAAGCTACTAAGAGAAACAATATTACATATTTTAGTCAGTTCGAAGGGGAATCAATATATGAAGCTGGGGAAAGATTTAAAGATCTCCTTAGGAGATGTCCACACCATGCTTTACTAGATTGGTTAAAAATTCAAACCCTTTACAGTAGATTAATAAGATCACTTAGATATATTATAGATGCTGTTGCAGGTGGATCATTAATGTCAAAACTTTTTGATGAAGCATATTCTATAATAGAGGAGATGGCTAATAATAATTTTCAGTGACCCTCTGAATGGGTAAATCTAAAGAGAGTAGCTAGTATTTATGATTCTGATGTAATGTCTATTCTGGCATCTCAAATTGCTGCTATAACAAAAAAATTTGATCAAATTAGAGTGAACCATTCTCAAATACCACCAGTATTAGAGGAAAATTCACTATGATAGACAATTGATACTCAATCATCTTATGAAACTATGACTACTATAAATAATAAAAATAATAATCCCTATTCTAATTATTATAATCTTAGATGAAAAAATCACCCTAATCTTTGTTGGAATAATTATAACAATTCGGTGAACCCCTTAAGAAATTAAAATAACCAAGGGAATCCTATCTATAGACCTTATTATCCTCCAAGATTTAATAATAACTCACAATTTAAAGAGAAGAAGTTGACTATGGAGGAAGTGATGTTGAATATGTGAAATCAAATACAAAATCAAGGAGTTGCAATTAGGAATATTGAAAATAAATTAGGACATATTGCTACTGCACTTAGTAGCAGACCTTCAACAAATCTTCCTAGCACTATTGAAGTTAATCCAAAAGATCAGAATAAGGAGCAAATTAAAGTTATCCAATTACGAAGTGGAAAGAAATTGGAGATAAGAATCCAAAGAGAAACTGAAGTTGAGAAGGAGGTGGAAATTGAAAACGATAATGATGAAAATAAATCAATAAAAATTTCTTTAGAAAAATTGCCACCTTCGTTTTCTCAACGATTGAAGCAGAGAAATAAACATAAACAATTTACAATTTTTTTGGAAATCCTTAAATAATTAACGATAAATATTCCTTTCGTTGATGCTTTGGAACAAATGCCAAGTTATGTAAAATTTATGAAGGATATACTAAAAAAGAAGATGAAGTTTGCAGATCATGAGACCGTTGAACTCAATGAGGAGTTTAGCGTAATTATTCTGAAAGATCTTTCTGAAAGATTAGAAATCTTAGTAGTTTTACTATACCTTGTGCTATTGGTGAGGAATTTTTTGGAAAAGGCTTACGTAATCTAGGAGCTAGTATTAATCTTATGCCTCTTTTAAATTTTAAACATTTAAATTTACAAGAGATTTTGCCTACTACTATAACTCTTCAATTAGCTGATCGATCAATAACTTATCCTAAAAAAGTTATAGAAGATGTATTGGTTAAAGTGGATAAATTTATTTTTTATGTAGACTTTACTGTATTAGGTATGGATGAAGATAACAAGGTTCCTATTATTTTGGGGAGACCATTCCATGCAACAGGGAGAGCTATGATAGATGTGCAAAATGGAGAATTAATAATGAGAGTCAATGATCAAGAAGTAACATTTAATATAGCAAAAACTATGAAATATCCTATGACAGAAAAAAAAGATAATGAATGTTTTATAATGGAAGTTACTGATTGTCTAAGTAACGAGTGCTTTAAGGAAATGTTTGAAGAGAAATCAAGGAAAGAAGAGAATTATGAGAATGAGAATGAAATGAAAAATGAGAATTTAGTTAGGTTCACAAGAAATTTAAAATTTTGGACCTTTCTGAAAATGATAATAAAAATTTTATTCCTGCAAGTATTAAATCTCCTGAACTTGAACTAAAAGTTATACCTGCCAAATGATAATAAAAATCTTATTCCTGCAAGTATTAAATCACCTGAACTTGAACTAAAAGTTATACCTGCCCATTTAAAAAATGTGTTTTTAGGAGATTCATCTATATTGTTTATTATTATATCTTCTGATTTAATTGAATTTCAAGAGAAAAAAATTATTAGAAACGTTGAAAAAGATATAAGATGGCCTTTGGATGGACTTTAGTAGATATTAAAGGAACCAGTCCTTCAATTTGTATGCATAGAATTCTATTTAATGAACAGTATAAACTTAAAGCTGATCCTCAAAGGACATTAAACTCAATAATGAACGAAGTTGTTAAAAATGAAATCTTAAAATAGTTAGATGTTGGAATTATATATCCTATCTAAGAAAGTGCTTGGGTAAGTCTGATCCAATGTGTTCCAAAGAAAGGAGGAGTCACATTTGAAGTAAATGAGAAAAATGAATTAATTCTAATAAAACAAGTTACTGGCTGATGAATTTGTATAGACTATAGAAAATTAAATGTAACCACTAGGAAAGATCATTTTCCCTTTCCATTTCTAGACCAGATGTTGGATAGAATGGCTGGGCAAAAATATTTCTGCTTTATAGATGGATATGTCAGGTATCATCAAATTCTAATTGCTCCTGTGGATTAATAAAAAACAATGTTTACAAGCCCTTGTAGAACATTTGCTTTTCGTAGAATGCCTTTTGGACTATGTAACGCACCTGCAAAATTTAAAAGATGCATGATGTCAATTATTTGTAATTTAATTGAAACTGGAATGGAAGTATTTATGGATTATTTTTTGTATTCAAAACTTCATTTAAATTATGCTTAAATAATTTAGAAAAAGTTCCGGAACTATGTTGAAAAATCAAAATTGTAAAAAATGCCAATTTATGGTTATAGAAGGAATTGTACTTAAGCATAAAATTTCTGAAAATACATGGAAGTACATAAAAAAAAAATTCAAGTTATTACAAAATTACTGTCTCCTACTACGGTTAGAGGGGTAAGAAGTTTTCTAGGACATGTTGGTTTCTACAGGCGTTGTATAAGAATTTTTTTAAAAATTACTAAGCCATTGTGTCAACTTTTATAAAATGACATGAAATTTAATTGTAATGAGGAATGCATAAAGGCATTTGGATTACTGAAAAAAAAATCAATCACCGCTCCTATAATAGTTCCACCTAATTGGGAGAAATCATTTGAAATAATGTGTGATGTTAGTGATCTTGTTATTGGAGCTGTTTTACGAAAAAAGTGTGACAATATTTTTAAAGTAATATATTATGCTAGTAAAACTCTAAATAATGCTCAAATTAATTACACCACTACTAAAAGAGAGTTATTAGCTATTTTCAATGCCTTTAATAAGTTTAGACCTTACTTAGTTGGAGTTAAATGTGTAGTGCATACAGACCATTCTGCTATCAAATATTTGATGCAAAACAAGTATACTAAACCGAGGTAATTAGATGGATACTTTTGCTACAAGAGTTTGATTTTTTGGTAGTAGATAGAAAGGGAACTGATAATCAAATAGCTGATCATTTGTCTATACTAGAACAAGAAATATTAACTAATTTTGTAAATGAAATTTAAGAAACTTTTCCTGATGAACTCCTGTATAGTATTGATATAAAGAATATATTCTGGTATACTGATATAGTAAATTATATTATGAGTGATATTCTATCACCAGATGTAAGGAATAAACAATTAAAGAAATTTATTCATGATGTAAGATTCTATTTTTGGGATGACCCATATTTATATAAACAATGTAAAGATTGGATCATTAGAAGATGTGTGCCTTGTGAAGAAACTGAACAAATAATTAAATGATGTCATGATCCTAAATTTGGAGGATATTTTAGAACTAGTAGAACTGCACATAAAATTTTGCAAGCTAGACTTTTTTTGCCTATTCTTTTTAGATGTATTAATGAATATATTAAAACATGTGATTGATGTTAGCAAGTAAGAAACATTTCTAGAAGAAATGAAATGTCTCTGAATTACACATTGGAAGTTAAATTTTTTTATGTGTGAGGATCAGATTTTTTGGGACCATTTATGCCTTCATTTAGAAATTTATATGTATTGCTTGTTGTTGATTATATGTCCAAATTGATTGAAGCTAATGTTGTATCTAAATGTGATGCTCGAAGTGTTTTAAAATTTTTAAATAAGAACAATGCCGAGAGTGATTATTGCTGATCGAGGATTTCATTTTAGGAATAAAAGGATTGAGAAATTGATTAGAAAGTATAATATTACACATAGATTCTCTACTGCTTATCATCCCCAAACTAGCGGTCTAGTAGAGATATCAAATCAAGAATAAAATTGAATTTTAGAAAAAGTTGTAAATCCTTATAAATCGAAATGGTCTGCTAAATTAGATACTGCATTATGAGCATAAAGAGCTGCCTATAAGACTTTTCTTGGAATGTCCACATATAGACTTCTTTTTTGGTAAAACATGTTGCTTACTAGTAGAGTTGGAACATAAAGCATTTTGGGCTATTAAGGAATTCAGTTTTAATATAAAGTATGCTGGGGAGAAAAGATTATTGCAACTAAATGAACTTGAAGAGATTAGAGATGAAGCATATGATAATGCAAAAATATATAAAGAGAAAATGAAAATATGGCATGATCAGAGGATTATAAAAAGGACATTTAAACCTGGACAAGAAGTTCTATTATATAATACTAGATTGATATAATACTATAATACTAGATTGAGATTATTTCTAGGAAAATTGAAATCTAGATGGTTAGGACCATTCAATGTGATCAAAGTTTATCATTATGGAACTTTGTTATTAAAGATCCTAAAACTAGAAAGATATTTAAACTTAATGAACATCGATTGAAGCGTTATTATGAAGGGTACATGCCACAATTTAAAAAAAATTTAATGTTGAGTCATCTTGAAAAAATATTGGTACATCGGGCTGGCGACGTTAAACCAAGCGCTTTGTTGGAGGCAACCCATATATATATCTTAATTTTTTGTTTTATAATTATTATAATGTATTAGGAGATAAAAATACCTTAGAATCCTACACAATCTTATATATCATAAATCAATATAAATAATGGTATTGAACGAAAATTTGGGAATGAATTGAACCAAATATGAAACGAACTCCATTTTACAGAGCTATGGCGCAAACGACGCCACCGGAGGCTCTGATAGTGCCAGGTACGGTTTCAACAATTGAAGGGACTTTTTGCGGACTTTGGCGGTATTTTTATTGAAAAGAACTGCCTCAAGTTCTTTTTAAAGGCATTTAAACCATTTTAGATGACCAGATACTTCAAAATTTTAAAGTTCATGGCTTCCAATTCCAAGGAGAAAGTGTTATTACCCTGGGAGACCATGGATCCTAATCCTATTAATGCAAATTGTATTGAGAATGGAAATGAAGCATTGAACATTATCATGGATGAATCATCACATGCTTCGACACCCTTAATGCCTTGTACAGTTGGAAGTTGACATGTTTCGGAGAAAAAAATAAAGAAGATAGATAGAAAACCTTAGAATATCGTAAATGCGATAGGAAATCTTACTTACCTTTTTGAACACTTAAGTTGGTGGATGAAGGAATACTTTGATTATACGGGATGGATTGAAGTAGGTTTGGTGCAGATGTTCAAGAAGAATGAATGGGTTGATGAAAATTTGACTGATCAATTCTCTTACTGACCATTCTACAATTTGTACGTGCATTACCAGTTTACGAGAGATATTAGAGGAGGAGACTGTACTGAAGATGAAGGGGAGTAATTAAAGATGTTAAACTTTTTACTGTTTAAAATTAATTATGTTTTTATTGTAATTGTGTTAGATTTTCTTTACTTTGAAACTCCTATCACTTTAATCACATGTATAGTTTAGTTTTTCAAAGTTTTCAGAATTCTAGTGTTGTGGCTTGATTTCGATGCTGAATTATAGTGTGATTTTCTTTATGTATGTGTTTGTGGGATTAAGGATCTGTGTTTGTAAAAATTTTGAATTTCATATATAAAAGTTGGTTTTGTGTTGTTTGTAAAAACACTTGTTTATGGACTATTTAAGGATAAATATTATTATTTAAAAAAACTAACTAGACGTTGGAGTGAATAGGAAAGAGCTAATGTGCGAAAACAATGAAAATTGAATATTTTTCGCACTGGCACCGACATCGCCAGCATGGGCACCAACGGCTCCTGAGACCCAAAAGTCCAAGTACTTTAAAATTTCATGAATTGCATCTTAAAAATTCCATTTTTACCCCTTCGGTTTACACCCCTAGAGCTTAAAAACACTTAGAATAAAAGGTATTAGAAGACAAAAGAAGTTTGAATTTCATCTTCTCTCGATAAGAGCTACACTTTGAACTAAAAAAAATTTATTTCCATCAAGGATTCCTCCTACATTGCATAGATCTGAAATTTTAAAAATTTTTAAGGAGATTTTGAGAAAATTCTTTTTTGAAGAACTCTTACTTGGTGGATTTAAGTTTAAAATGTTCCACATTGTGATTTTTGAAATATTCTAAATTTATTTGGATTTTATCATTTTTTTTTCTTTTGAAGATTGCAATGGTAACAAGGATGAGCAAAGGAAAAAAGGAAATTGGAATATAATGACCAAAGATTCATCAACTTCAAAGCTAGCGTTAAAAAATACAAGAAAATAATTCCAAAACGAGATTTAAAAACTCCGGATGGTGAAGTCGAAAGATTGATTTTTGCTCGGCAGTGGGATAATTTCTGTTACTTTATTGTCGAGACTATTATTGGAATATTCATGAAGTTTAATGTCAATTTAAAGAGACTTTTGATGACCACGTGTATGTTTGTGGTAAAATGGTTGTGTTCACACGAGGAGGATTAACGAAACTTATCAATTGTGAGGAGCATTTCACTGTGAGTACAACATAGTCTCTATTGCTAATGAGGCTCTAGATGAAGTTATCTCATTTCTTACTGATGGAAGAGGAGCTTGGAAGGTGAAGAATAATGTTGAGGTAATCTTCCCTGCTTCTATGTTAAATCTAGTATTCAAGGCCTAACATTACTTTATATCTGCCAGAATGATACCTAAGAACCACCACAACGAAATGTGTAAGGATAGAGCCATCCTAAACTTTTTTATCCAATAGATGGGAAGTATAGTTTTTCGCTCTATAATCTATAAGAACATTCGTTCTATTACTCTGGGTGAGACGACTGGTGATTAGGACACCCTGCCCCAATTTTCACCTTTTGTGAGCAACTAGGAGTTGATTTTAGAATTGATGAGGAAAGGATTGAGCATCTTAAACTTAGTGGGCCAGCAAATATTAAAACCTATGAATCTCATGTTGAATGGAGAACAGGAAGTAGGAGTATGGATATTCCTTCTGCTTCTAGTACTTTACTCTCCAGAGAGGAGATATCTTAAGGATGGAGAGCAAGAATGAAAATTTGGAGGCCAGGAATGCACATAAAATTTTTTACATAATGATGATTTAATAAAATAAAAGTTTGAATATGATGTTGCTATGGTTAGATACAAGAGGGGTGACCACTCAGTACAGTTTCCTAGTCATCCTATCTTTACCCCTTATCAACAGCAGAACATTGATGAAGAAGAAGAAGAAGAGGATGAGTTAAGATGTCTACTTAGTCATAGTTCTGATCTTTTATTTATTTTATTGTTTTATACACTTTTTGGTTGTTATTGTTTCGTTTGTAGAGTGTGATACTTTTATTTGTATCGAATGTTGTGTTATGAACTATAGTCTGTAGAGCTATTTTTGAATTAAAATTTATTTTAGTACTGTTGTTTGTTTTTGGTACTTTCTTGTATTTATTTTTAGTTAACGCTTTCTCAGCAAATTATATATATATATATATATATATATATATAATGTGCAATTTAATGTTTTAAGTATTTTAGCTTTTCATATTAGCACCTGCAATATTTTAGAGTTAAGTTTCAAAAACAGAACCTTCAACGGGTAAGTCTTTTCTTTATGTATTAATTGTTTTATTTCACCCTGTATTTTTAGTTTTTAATGCACAATCTTTTAAAAAATTTAACTTTGGGGGAGGGGGGAGAAAAATTTCCTTTTTAAAAAATAAACTTAATTTTATTTATCATCAATTAGCTATATTTAAAAAAAAAAAATTTAACATGACCTTTGGTAGTAGAACCTAACTTTAGATAATTATATTTGTGTTGCTAAATATAAAGTGAGCTTAAGTAAAAATTTTCAATCATAAATGTTAATTCTAGAGATTAAGGTATTTGGTATGAAAGAATAAGACTATAGTATTTTCATTTTAAGTAAAGGAATTTGTATTTTTGAAGTATTGAGAAACTTGGAGTCTTATTAAAAAAAAAGATTAAAACTTTATAAAAAATCATTAAAGCTAATATGAATTTATAAAGTGAAGGAATGTGAAAATTTTTAACTATAAGAAGAGGATTGTGAAGTTTAAAATTATTAAAGGCTATCTATATATAGTAATCCTCACATTTAAAAAAAAAGAGAAAAAGAAGAGAAAAGAAAAATATGTGAGGAGAAGCTTGAGGACATGCCTAATAAAAAATTGGCTTCACTTGAATCAACTTATGGAAGAAGACTTAATTACATTATCTAAACTTGTATTTAAGTATTAGCATATTTACTAGTACAATTTTGATGATGTTATTTTCTTATGGATCATCTAAATGACTTTAACAGGATAATTTGCAAGTTTCCTTGAAAAGAATAGAAAATTGGAAATCTTAGACTTGACTACTAGATATTCTTATAACTTTAATATTAATTTGAGTTATTTTAAATTTTTCTTAAGTTATGCTATGATATTTAGTAAACCAAAATATGGAAATCTAACAATTAAACTCTTTACAATAACTCATACTTCTATGTAGTACAGAAGTTACTTGAGGACAAGTAACATTTAATTTTGGGGGATTTTGATGCACAAAAAATATATTTATTTTTAGACCTTTAGTTTGTATGCATTTTTGGTGATATTGTGCTTTAAAGGATGGTATTTTTCATGTTTTATTTCAGGTTGATGATTTTTAGCATTTGGAACAAAAATGAAGTAAAAAGGATAGAATTTTGAGTCAAAATAGCATTTTTAAGAGAAATACTCAGCGTCGACGGCGCCTGCATAGACGCCGACGATGCCATTTGATAGAGAACACAAATTTAGTATGGGCCACGGGCACCAACAAGGCCATCGTGGGCACCGACAGTTTTGAAGTCAGTGCAGGGCGAAAATCAAGAAGATTCGACGAACGTGGGTTTTTTTTGAAGATTTATTTGATACACCTCTTGGAAAATTGACATTTTGCTCTATTTAGAGAAAAAAATTAATCAGAAAAAGGAGTCTGCTGATGTGTCATTGAGTTTCCTTTAGTGTTCCATTGTGTGTATTGTGTAGTGTGGTGAGACTAAGTGTGATTTCTTCTAAGATTTGTTGGCAAATGAGAGAAGTGAGTGATTTCTTCTTCCGTACATCTTTGAAGAGAGAATCAAGAGTCTTGTAAAGAGAGAAAAAGTCCAAGAAGAGCTACAAGTAATTTTCTTTGAGAAAGGATTAAAGATAAATGATGTTTATTTATTATTGTTGTATGAACTTTCTTTTATTTATGAAATTTATATTTTGTCATATCTTTCTCATGAGGTATGAGTAGTTTTCTTTGTCTTTCTCCCTACTTTGAGATATGGTGAAATAAAGAGATAATTTAGATGTGCCAATTTTGAAATATAAAATAAATTGTGATAATTTTTCACTTAATTCTTAATTTACTTTTAGGTTTGGCTAATTGAAATGTTAACATCTATTGTGAAACAAACTATCTGGGAAATGGAGTATGTGTTTCACAATAAAGTGAGAGTCACACTCAATTCCATGAAGGTGTGTTTTGTTCATGGAATTAGGTGCAAATAAATAGGGAAATATATATTATTGGACGATGAATTGGAGATTCTAGGGTGACATACTAAAATCCTCAATTTGGTCTTAGTGTTTAAGAACTAAAGCGAGAGTTAGCCTTTAGAGGAAGGAAAGTGGGAGCTCTGCAGTGAGAGCCAATATCCTCCTAGCCTAACCACGAATTTAGAGACTAAACCAAAGATTAGTCAATGATTCTCTATAACACTTGACCGAGGGTAGAGAATTAAAATTTCTCCTATTTGGCACAAGACAAAATAAAACCATTTATCTCTCTCATTTAACCAAAACTCATTGTAGTGGGAAGGTTGCTTTCTCATATTTGATAATATTGTCACAAAAATATAGTTTAGCGGTTATTGCTTAGCTTTGCTTTACAATTCCACTTGTTGTTGGTAATTTAGTTTTTTTAGCATCCTAAACTTTTGAAATTTAGTGTAGTAGATTTTCTTTATCATTTTCAATTTCCTTACTTAAATTTCTATTACAAATTTACACATTCCTTATAGGATTGATATTTGGGGCTTAATCAGAAAGTCATGTATTACTTGATAACGATACATACTTGATAACGATACGATATACCTGCGTAGAATCCTAACATAAATTTCTTAATCATAAATAAAAAATCAAGTTTTTGGTGTTGTTGTGAAGTGGAGTCAACTTCATTAATTTTACACATCCATAATTTTGGGATCATTCGTCGTGGATCAGTCGGTCTGTTGCGGTTGTGCACTCTTGCATGCATCATGGTCGATAGGGACCACAAGCGTGGGTTATCATTTGAGTCTCACGTCGTTGAAGTCCGGACAATTTTTTCCTGACAGGACAGTGGTAGCATGTTAGGATGCTCTGTTTCCCTGTCCTCTGTTTGGGCCAACTAATTGATTTGAAATTCATGTTGGTTTTTTTAGTGTACACAACATAATTCATAACTAGTATGTTGCCTTATTGGATCAAGTTGATGTTCTTATTCAAAATGGAAGATAAGATCTTGCTCTCCCACCTACATTAAAAACATAATTTATCCTAATAAAATTTCTTGGATAAAAGATAAATTTGATTCTTTTTTTAGACATATAATGTTGGTTTAGTTGGTAAGGTTTTCATCAAAGGATGAGAGTTGATTATCTTGGAAAATTCAATCAAATCTTCAAGCTTGTAATTATACAAATTCTTTTCAATTAAAATTTTAAGTGATAGTGTTATTTTCATTTACTAGAAATTAACACTTTATTTTTTTTAAATTCATTTGTTGACCTCACTTCTGGTTGGGGTCTAGTCTCTTCCTTAGAAGCCTAGAATCTAGCCATAGGACTTTCATGTTGACTACCATACAGGACTAGGCATGGAACCCTCACCCTTAGAAATTCCTAAACACTTTTTTGCTCTCCTTGGAGTTCCACATGTTGGTTCTGACTTCTAGCACTTAGTAGGTGGAGCCAATATGAGGGAGCTCAAGGAGAGTCCTCATAGAGCTATTTGGCCTTAAATCTAACCCTGGGTGGTGTGGTCTTGGTCCTGCACACTCATACATCCATTTTTGGCCTAAATCGTAACATACACTTGCTTAACCTGTCCACCTACTATTTTGGAAACTCATGTCCATGGTCCCCCAAATCTTTAGCCCTAGGCTAGGGTCAGGTTAAGACCAACATATGGAGGATACAAGATGGGATTTCATTGGCCTCATGGCACCATAAGGGTATTTTGTGATTAACATTCCCATTGAACCCTAATTCTACCCAATTGCCCAATTTAGCCTTTTAGCACCAAACTTTTCCAAAATTACCAAATTACCTCTGAAACCTAAATTTTTAAAAATTGCCCAAATTTATACAAAAATAATTTCAAATCATTTCAAACTATCCAAATTGTCTAAAACATCCTAAAATTTTTCAAAATTACTTAAATACCCCCAAAATTACCAAAATGACCTTCAAAATTTTCCCCAAACCTCCCAAATCATTCCAAACACTCCCAAAACCAATCTTGACCATTTATGAAGTCCAATTTGTCCAATTTGACCAAGTTTGACAAAAATCCCAATTTTTTCCTTTAAGGCCCAATTAACCTAAGTCACCCCCAAATTCCACCAAATCAATTTTAAAATCAATTTCATCATGTCTAAACCCAATTGAAACAAAATTCAAGAACAATTGAACTTAATCTCATACACAAATTCCAAGCCCAATTTAAACCCCAAATTTGACCTTGTCTTCAAATTTTACCAAATTGAAAGCCTTAACCTGTCGAAATTTGCCAATTTTTAATTCTAAACTCTTCACAACATTCCCCTAGACCAAATGACGCCTTTAATTGGCCTTAGCCAAGCCATAAGCATAGCCCAAATTCAACTCAAATCAAAATCCCCAATTTTTCTCCAAACTTCAAATTCCTCCAAATTGAACTTCATAACCATTCAATCTTCAACCCAATTAGTTTCCAAATACCTTGTGAAAATATCTTAAACCAAATTGACCAATCAATTGGACTAGATCCAAGCTTTAGCCAAGCCTAAGCCCAAGTCCAAGACAAATCTCAAATTTTGAACTCAAACTTCAAGCTCATCGCAGTCCACTTGGTCCAACCCAACCTGGTCTACCACAACCACTATTTGGACTTTAGAGACCAGCATAAATCTTCCTAGCCCACTCTACATGAGCCTTGGACCAAGGGTCCTTCAAATTGGGGAGCCTCTTCAAATATTTGGCCAAGTAACTCATGCTTAGCACCCCTTGATTAAACCACCATCCTAATCACCATTAAACCTTCCCTGGCCATCCCTCACCCTACTAGCCACCAACCCTTGCCTGGCCAGCTAGCCTAGTCATCAAAGAACCCAAAGCTGAGACAACTGCTAAGGCTTTGAACCCTAAATTAAACCCATCCTCTGTGGCAGTCACTAATTGGTTGCTGGCACCGAACTCCTCTCCACCTCAGCTTATTTTCACTAGTCAATTAGAGCTCGTTCTCTCCCCATTGGTTATGACTATAAAATCCACCTCTCATGGCCAAAGCAAAGATGATCAAATTTTCCAAGCCTTCCTAAAACCCTTGTTCTGAGTTCAAATTTTAGGGCCTTTTCTACCATCACAAAGAACTCCACAAAACTCCAAAATATATCACTCATGAGCTTCCCCAGAATAAATGAGGAATTTACCCATCAAAATCCTCTAGTCCTGAGCCCTCTAACCTACCTCTAAACCAAGGTTGCATCATGCTTTCACAAAAATCATACTTAGACCTTATAACAGTTCAAACCAACACTTCGAGGAGGTCCATTAGACTCTAGTGAAGCTTCCACAAACACCCAATCGACTACCATGTCTTGGGCTAATGTATAATTAAAAAACTTTAAAAATCCATTTGGTTTCATCAATTATGAAGAGAATGATTCTTTCATATGCATGTAACCGTATAAATGTGTTCAACTTGACTAGATGAAGCTATAAGAACAAACCTCATGTAATTTGGTTGAGTATCGAGCAAAATCTTAGGTCTAGAAGTGGGACGGTTCTCGGGTTAGGACAGTTGAGGATGATCACCAGGGATCGTCCAATTGCACATGTATTGAATGAACGGCTCGATTGCATTGGACAAAAGATGTGTTCGTAAATCGCAGGCCACGTGGCAAGAAAAGTATGAAAGCACAACGAATGGGAGCATGCTGTGTGGGGCTTTGGAGCTGACTATGATGAGGTGGTTTTCACGCAGAGTAGTAGAAAATTAAGGGTATTTTTTTATTTTATTAGATTCAAAAACTTTAAAAATTCATAACTTGGTGTAGATAAATCATAAAAATAATGTCGAATGAAAATAAAAGTTGTTTGTCATCTCTCTGATTTTTAGTTAATTAAATACTCACCAGACTATTTTAATTTTAGTTAAGTAAATATTAATCACCATAGCTTGAAACTTTAGTGTTTGATTCCTCATGGCAGTGAAGATGTCTTATGTTTTTTTCATAGTCAAAGGATACCTCTAACTCTAGCTCTGAAACCCTAATTTTTAAGTCTATTGGCCCATTTTTTATTAAATTAATTATATAAATTAAAATTTTAATAAAAAAAATATGATGATTGTTTTGGTAGGTTCCTTATTGTTGGAGGACTCTAGGAAAAATCTAAACGTATTTAAATGATTGTGCATAATTTTCTAGCCAATTAATTGTCTAAAACTTATAGAAATATAAATAGATATAATATTATTTAAAAAATGACAAATTTGATTCGACACTGTAAATAATGACCACTTTAACTAACTACAAGAAATTTGAAACCTATATAAGTTAATTTGATCACTAAAGTTTATATTTCAATTAAAATGACATTTTTTGCATTTAAATAATTATAATAAAGAAAATTAATTAGGATAATTATGAAAAGTGGTATTCTGAGTTCCTTGTGAACAGAGGCACTTAGAAAAAATAAAATTTATTTTAAAATAAATAGATTATTTTTGAGCTACTTTTTAAATTAAAAATAATTAAAAAGTGCTAAAATATGAAAATGCCCAAATGTGTTCTTAATTGTTCTCTGATCACTTAAAATATTTTCCCTAATTCTTCCAATTTAGTTATATTTTTTTTAAATGCTGCTAGTATATTTTAATTAATTTTTCATTAAAATAATTATAAAATATAAAATAAAAAAACATAAAAAAAAATTTGCTTCTCTAAGTTTTTCGGACTCAGAGAGATTTAATAAAAATACAAAAAGTGATTTTTGAAATTAAATTATATTTTCTATTTAATTAATCACTAAAATTAATAAATAATTATAATAACTAAAATATAATTGAAAGGTCATGAAATTTTATCCAAGTGGTCTCTTGACTTAGGTGAACCTCTAATAATTTTCCTATGAACAGAAAATTTATTTTGATTAGTTAAATACATTAATAATAACCTATTTTTGAGCTAAAATAATTATATAAATAAAATATAAATAATAAAAATTATAATTTCTCCTCTGATATTATAATTGACTCAGGAGTAGGGTACCAAAAAAATTTCAAAATCATTTTAGTTTTATTTAATGAGTTATGAAGTGGAGAGCCCTAGGGGCTAAATCGGTAATTTTGAGATTTTGATGCCCTAATTAAATTATAGGTTAATTCAAAGAGGTAAAATGAGTAATTTTGATCATAATACACCATTTTGGATGTTCGAAATATAATTTTTTAAGATGTAGAAACTAATTTGCCACCTTTTCATGATAAGGGTAAAATTATAATTTCATAAATTTTTATGACTTGGAGGTTAATTAAATTAGATGATACTAAGGTAGTGGGATTAAGCTTGGAAGCTAATGATTAACTTATTTGAATCCTATTAGTTGGTGATTAGATGATAAGCATGACATTAATGAAAATTGAATTTCATTTAATCTAATTCCTTTGATTATTACAAACCAAAATTGAAGATTGGATTTAAAGGCTTGGTATTTATTTTTTTTTATGAGGTTTAGAAAGGAGGAACAAGTTTAACTAATGAATATCTTTGAACACTACAATCCCAACTTTAATTACTTAGGCTTGCCCTAAAGGCATCCATTTACATAACTCCTAAATAAAACATCAAGTAACTGTCTAAGTGCCCCACTCTTGGGATACTTAAAATATCAAAGTTCACAAAACATAGGGTGTATAATTCATTGAAACTATAATTCATTGAAACAAAATCTAACTTCGGATGATTAATTAAACAATATATTAAGTTCAGATGAACTCAAAATGTTTCAAAGGGTTTTAAAAGTTGTCTGGGGTTATACCCTGAACAGTTTTACGATCTGGTGGAACTTTTTAAGGAAAATTGAGTTTGTTATATTTTGTTCCAGAAAATCATCCATTTAAACTTTAGGGACCCAACGAGTTATTCCTTGGGACCCTTTAATCCACCTAAATCAAGGAAAATACCCTAGACTACTTATCTTATATTAATTGACCCATTGCTCAAGAATTTGAGTCTTTTCTAAGGTACTTAAATCCTTGTGAGCAAATGGGGATATTTATTTTTTGCTACATATGGATCATCGAGTTTTTTGTAACTCTGATGTTTATGTGGCTAGGGCAATGACGATAGTCCTAATGTCTGCTAAAACGAGGGATACATTGTGGGATTTTAGAACAGTATCTTTTACCTCAAGGAATATTAATAAAAGACGAGGATAAGGATCGATGATACTATTTGATGACACTTGAGGAGATGATTTCCCCTAATACTCTTAGGTTTTTTGTAGTACTAGCTCAATTAAAGTAATTAATATGTGGAGTGCATCATTCTAGAAAAGGGTTTAAACATAAATCTCTTCTGCATGATAATTAAACTTTATATGCATGAAAATTAAATTCATATGAAAATTTTTTAAGGTCCGTGGTTAATTACTTGGATCGAGATTAGGACTACCCGTAGATTATTGGGTTGGTAGCTCTTACTTAAGGTTGGGAAGCACATAGTCCAGCTCTGAGCCCCCACCTTCACACATGCCTTACACCCAGTTCTTATCTTCCATATGTGAGTACGGGTTTTCCTTTTACTCAGGTTTTGCGATGACCTGATTTCTGACTTTTTCGTACAAGATGCTCCCATTTACATTCCTGTAAATATATTCTTCTTTAGGATGTTAACAATGCAGTGGAAGTAGCAAGAAGATGACAGGTACGCATTTATGTTTGTTCACCACAATTTTACTTATTTACTTTATAGCATTTTTTTACCTGCAATTATTTGCATTAAATGAAAAACACAAATTTTTTTTTTTAAATTGAACAACATTTTCAAGACAAAATAGCTGTCGGCACTATTTTTGGTGTGGGGTTTGCCCATAAGAAGCTGTCGGTCATAGGAATTAAAATCCCATTGCCCGCTTCGGAAGGACGTTTTTAAAAAAAATTAGTTTTGAAAAGATGAAGTCAAACTGA
>NW_018251910.1:28162-28693 GCF_001263595.1 Phalaenopsis equestris | reverse complement strand
TTTGTGATGTTTGTGATTAAGTTTTGAGTTGTCTTATATTTTTGAAATATTTTGGGGGTGATTTATGCAATTTTATATTTTCTATGCAGATATGTAAATACAAGCATAAATAAAAGTGCAGTAGGAAAGTACAAGAAAGACTGTAAAACGCTGTAAACTATAAAAGTGTACCTGGAGAGTCTGCTCGTTTCACCACCTGCAACTCAAATTGCATGTCAAAGCAGTTTATGTTTATAGAGCTGGAAAATTAAAGTTTTGGAAACCTTCCTAACTCTATGTTGTGTATTGAGGATAATATTATTAAGTAAAACATATTAATTTTAGTAGATCCTTAAGGTATACATCAGGTTAAGAGTAGGGAGCAGGTCCATGAAACCTTCTTAATGTCTGGTAAAAGGCCTTGGGTCCATTTAAACTTTATTATGTTGCTTAATAATTCATCCTAGGAACAACCTGATGCTCAGTGAACATTGATGTCTTGGTTATTCCCAAGAATAAGATAAATGTCATTTACCTTTCAATTTGAAAATT
>NW_018251910.1:25021-25575 GCF_001263595.1 Phalaenopsis equestris | reverse complement strand
TGTTGTTAAGGTGTAGAGCCAATTCGTTTGAAGTTTGGTGCTGTGTAAGTTTGGATTGAAGTTTGTCCTAGTTTTCCTAAGACTACTCTGACCTTAGGGAACTTACATAAAATTTTTGTAGAATTTTCTAAGCCACATATAATTTTTTATAATTATTTTAGTAGAAAATGCGTAAAAAGTTAAAAAAATAATATATCTGTCTAGAGATCTCCTATGTCTTTGGAAAAATACTCAAATTGTGCACCTAGATAGAGACTATAATGTATAAGAATTTGGGGTCAAGGTAATAATTCAATATGAATGGAGAATTGAAAAACCCCTAACAGTAATTCATTTTTCTAATTAATTTTTTAAAAATAATTTATGCTACAAATTAATGTGAAAATAAAATCATATGATTCGCCTCTGTTCACTGAGCAAGAGAGTATTTTTATTTTATTTTTATGAATTTTCTATGCAAAGATATGGATTTTTGAAGTTTAGGGGCTATTTTCTAAATTTATTAAATACCCCTATTTATTTATTCAAACCACGGGCTGACTGGATCATCAGAT
>NW_018251910.1:12749-23198 GCF_001263595.1 Phalaenopsis equestris | reverse complement strand
GGGTATGGTGAGGGTATTGTATACCTTAGCTCCAAACCAACACCCAGGGTCAATCCTAAGGTCAAGTAGCCCTATAGGAACTCTCCTTGAGTTCCCTCATAATGATCTTACCTATTAAGTGCTAGAGGTTAGGACCAATATGTGGAACTTCAAGTTGAGTAAAGAGAAGAGTTTTGAGTTTCTAATGGTGAGGGTACCTTTTCTAGTTTTCTAAGACTAGTCAGTAAGAAAGTCCTATGGCTATACCTAGGCTACTAAAGAAATTTCTAGACCTCAACCAAAAGTGAGGTCAACAATAACGAAAACAACAATCTCGTAATGCATTCTTTTGAATTCACGGGAGTCCCATGAATGAGGAAACGCACTATTACTAACGGGATCCCCCCAGTTTAAATGAGTTCCGCAACTCATTTAGACTAATTAAATTTAAGAGAAAGTAGTGGTACCATAACAAGGGAACCGTGGGATCCTAACTGGTGTCGCCCTTATAAACAGTAACCCCCCGATAATGATTAAACAAACTTGTCATTAATATGTTATGAGCCTTAGACTTTAGGACTGCTACTTCGACAAGGCGCTTGGAGCTAACTTCGAGGGAAGCATTCTACAACAATTAGTGGATCTACAATAACAAATCTTTTGTTAGAATTAAAGAACATGTCATAGGATTTTGAGGTTATTTCACTTGTGAAACATAAGTCCTCACCTTATCATTAGGCCTTTGCACAATCATGTTGTGCAATTTAAGCCCTAACTCATTTTATGATCCCGATGTTTTTGTTTGTCATGACATAAATCTTCCTATCTTCCAAACTATTAGTATGATTATGTCATGCAAATGTAAGCCCTAATTAATAATAATTAGGAGGATGAAACATTCAATAATTTTCTTCTCAAAATTGAAGACAAACCACAAGATAGATTGAACAGTCATTGAAGTTCTACTCAGAATCGGTGATAACACTTACTTTTCTCCCTTTTGATTCAATAATAATTGTTCGAAATTTGAGCCTTCCCCATTTGACACTCCTTGCTCCGACCTTTGAAAAGTCCTACCCTTTGAAATTCTTGAAGACAATATTTTCTTATCTAAATCTAGAGTATTCTTAGGTGACCTAAGTTATTTAAGATGTAATTAACTATAAGGGCTTGCCCTTAAAACAAACTCAAAACCTAGCCTAAAATAAATTAGAAGGGGGAACTTGTCGGTTAAGATAAAGGTTTCGCAGACTAATACGGATATCATAAATCCTTTAGTTTATTTAATCGGGCATTAGTAGTAAGTGATATGTCCATTCGTCGGGATATATATGTCACTTATAATGTTGTGCTCGTTTATTTGAACTATTGTCAATATGTGATAGATTCAGTCTCGTATTTTCAAAATTAAGATATTACCTTCAAAAATTATAATATATATTAAATGAAATCGATTATCTTTTATCCGAAAAGTTGATCGACAACATCTTTTAGAAGATATCTTTCAGGCTTTGCTTCTAGGCTTCATATCACGGACCAAGTTAATATCTAAAGATCATTAATATAGACTTCTATAGACAAAACAATCATAACTAATTACTTAATTATCTTAATTTGTGCATCATCTCAGCAATGATGATTGGAATGCTATATAATAGATATTATACATTCTATATGGAACTATCTATCAAAGGCTTCTTCTTCTATAAGGCTCATTGGTTCAACTTCTTGTATTTTTGTTATGTCAACTACGTAGGTAATAAGGATGACTTCACTTCTATAGGAGCATATATAATGCATTCAAGCCAAAGCCCCATCTCTTGGAGTGCTACAAAATATCGTAGATCACATCTCCAACAAAGCTAAACATTACTCTTTTGCCACCAAAATTGCCTTGTTTTATTTTGTACAGTATCGTTTTGCTTAATAATATGTTTAGAATAATGCCCTTCATTCTACTCATCTTTTATTGAGGATCAACTAGCAAAAACTTTCACCAAACTTGAATGAGATTTGGAAAGATAATGCGTTAATTTAATTATTTAGTTACCTTTCCTTATTATTTATGTTCACTTTAGTTACTTTATATGCATTCACTTTGGCCAAAATTATTATTTTTTGGGAGGATTATTTTGCAAAACTAAAACATAACATATTTTACATACCTAGCACCTAAATTTTGATATTTACATTAACATCACTTTTCTTGTGCATGACAACATATATTTCACTATTAAAAGTTAGTAATAAAGACATTTCTTGTGTTATTAACATTTAAGTATAAATATAAAATCAGAGTTTGGGCGTAAGATATGTAAATTCATAATAATTGTGTGGTATTTAGGCTAATGCACTTTATAAGACTTTAATCAAATCTCAATGAAATGAACACAATTTTATTTTGTTAGAGTCAACCCCCGCTACTCGAAATAAATTATATATCATCTAGTTAAAGTGGTAAGAAATTGCATAGTGATATTATTATTACTATTATTATATTGAAAAGAAGTGAAATGCTTTCTCAATATTTAGAAGTGTAATGTAGAAAGTTTTAAATTATATTGCAAAAGAATTTGAAGAAATGTATGAAAAAATTACATGAATCACAAAGTTATACTTCGGGTATTTATTGATTGATAATTGTAGTATAAAACCGCCCACAGATTCCAGTCT
Organism: Phalaenopsis equestris; assembly: GCF_001263595.1. Classification (NCBI taxonomy): domain Eukaryota; kingdom Viridiplantae; phylum Streptophyta; class Magnoliopsida; order Asparagales; family Orchidaceae; genus Phalaenopsis; species Phalaenopsis equestris. Next base: position 20,546 of record NW_018251910.1, on the reverse strand, counting down.
TCTTCTATTTTATTCTACTTTTGTAGTTTTGCAAGCTTACCATATAAAGTCTGGTGACGTGCAAAATATCAGGAGCCTAGGTACCTTTACGCATAAAAACTGCTTAAAATTTTTAATTTATCCTGATTAGAAATATTGGACGCATCGTTGTTGTTGTGAGAGATTTGTCACGTCCTTTTATAAATAAATAAATAAATTTAAATATGCAAAAAATATATATATATATTTCTTCATAGTTGTTCCAGATGTGACGTAACGTATACATAAATATTATAATTTCATAAATATGCTTATTATTTTGTGGCTCAAATATTAGGTATGTATATTGTTTCAATTTCGTTAAAAGCTGGCATACAATAAATTTTGTGATTGCGAGACTCTAAGATATTAGGAAAGAATTTTCAAAGATAACATTTAAAAAAAAATTAAAAAAAGACTATTAATTAACTGGAAAATATTATAGTGTATATTTTAGATTTGCTGAGAAATGGTTTTTATCTATTAAAAAAAAACTATAATTTTATCGATTAAAAAAAAAGAAAAAAATGGAATCTTAAACGATCCCCACAGTATAATTAAAAAATAACAAAGGTATTATCACATCAATGACATTTAATAAAGCCATTAACCAAATCAACATAGCACCAAGATTTTATAAATGTAAATAGCAAATTTCAGGCGCTAAGAATTGTGCGGTAAATATGTCAATTATTCAAAGTAATAGAAGAAACCAAAACAGCACGTGGTGAGTCATGAGAAGCAGACAAAAAGTCAATTTTCTATTAATTTAGATATGAAACCTGCTTGCCATTAAAAGCTTTTATAAATCTACCTCATCTGTAATATATATGAATATAGTAATGGCTATCTGTAGGTCCACAGAAGTAAAGGCTTTCATAACAAAGAAGGATAGAAGGCATATGAGCTTTCTTTTCTCAGCCTCACACAGACAGCAGCTACTTTCTTTGAATTCAGAAGAAACTCCAGTAATGGCTGAACAGTTCACATTTGGGTGTTTCTGAACCGTCTTCTTTTGTCTTAAGATTGCTGCTTTTTTGCACAGTTGCTTTATGCAAATATGGTGGTTTAGGGGACCGAACTGTATGTTGGACCGAACTGATTTGGTTTGGTTTGGATGTGAGTAATGAGTAATGAGATATAGATAATATGTTGAGGAATCATTTTTTTTTTCAAAGTAATGTTTGTGATTTGTTGCTTAAACAAAACTATGTTTGGTTTTAATGATAATGATATTGAAAAACACTGAAGTGGACAGCAAAGGTTTCAGGAGGTGGTGCATGTAATCACTATTATTTACTAAGAAAAAATATTGACATGAAGGATAGATATATATGAATTTGACATGAATAATAGCTAAAAATTTATGCGAGGCAACCAGATAATTTATTGCAGCTTTCAGATGCCTTGAATAACCCAGGGGTCAAATACTGGTATTCCGGAGTCTTCAGTGGTAGAAAAATTTTACCAAGATATAAATGGAGGCATCAACGAAGTTTCTTCATGTGGAATGAATCTTATTGCGCGACATTAATCTTGAGATAAATTTTTTGAATAAGAAGTGTTCAAACTTCGATTGAAATTTATTTAAAACTCCGAGTTTACGTAACTTACAGTCAACCTAACCGGCTAGATGACCCAACCCGCATTTATGCGTATTTTTAATCTCCTTTATTATGCCAAAAAATATATCTCAATTTATATTTAGCAGCTAGTGTGAACACTTGCAACGATTTATGAATTATATAATAGATTTTCACACTAGAGGTACTTTGCAAGTATACCTATCGTTCAAGTAATATAGGATTTTCTCTAAAAACTCCAGTATTGATCACACGCGAAATGTGGTAACTCTTAAAATTAACATACAGAAAGTCCATTTAATTGAAAATTAAAAAGATAAAAAATATTTAAAATGACAAGCTTACCAAAAATTACTACTTAAATATCTAAAAAGAAAGTAACAACTAAAATAAAAGCTTAACAAAATATAACAACGTGTTTGGATATTATGAAAACTTTTCTCCTTACAAAGAGATTTTATTCTATATATGATTCAAAAGATTTAAGACAAATATGAGGTATTGTGACAAATAGAAGCATACCGTCTTCCTTACCCCCTCCCGGTGTTTGCAAAGAACATAAGGAAACTGAAGGCTGATTCCTTAAAATATAGACTCCAAATCACTGTTATCTAGCCTCTCACCTCTATAGATACCCTTAGCTTATGCCATCGTAGTGACCGAATCCGAGCGTCAGGGAACTAAACCTTAAGCCAAATTGATAAGAATCTAGTCTGTCACTCTAGGTCTAACCAATTCTACACTCATCAAAACTTATTTCTCTAGTCTGTCACTCTAGATCTAACCAATTCTACACTCATCAAAACTTATTTCCCTATTTTTTGCACTCCCCCTTATGTGATCGAAATGGCTCTTCTAGAATGAAGTGTGGTATCCACTAGTTGGGAGCAATCATAACTCTCTGATGTCATTTTGTTTCTCAACAAAATTTAATTTCACAAGTGGATAGTTTGGAGAGTAAATGAAGATTCGGCGAAAAAACCATCATAGTTTTTAAGAGTAAAAAGAAATCAATAAATCTTTCTCATCCCATAAGATTAAGTCCCATATGCAAGAAGAAAAAAAAGGGAACTTCTCAGAATTCATGGAGATTGAACAAAAATAAAAAATTTTCATTAAAATCCAAGTCTTACAACCAAAACTCAAACACAAATACAAAATACCTTATGTCTTCTCCCCAAGCAAACATCTGGAGTTTCCTCTAAGCAATCTCCAAAAATCTTCACACTAAAACACACTCACACGTACTCTTGAACAAAAAATAAAAAAAAACCTAACTCACTATTGCCGCCCAATTAAATTGTTAAGGTTCCAAAAGGTCTCTAAATTTGGCCAAATCCTTCTCACTAAATAGAAGAGAAAAAATAACCAAGGGTGCTTCAAAAACCCCTCCAAAATTCGGCCAAATTAGATGTATCATCTAGAAAGATAGTTACTGACGCTATAGCGCCAGTCTGGGGCACTATAACGCCCTTCTCGCTCGACGGTGGCACTATGTCGCTAAGGGGTGGCGTTATAGTTCCACATAAAAATCATCATTTTTGCTATATTTTTTTGTCATCTTCTCTAAATGTTCATTCCGTACACCTGAAACAAAAAAAATGCAAAATACCTTCCTTTGAAGTGCAATATCATAATAAAAAGTACATAAAATACTAATAAAATATGCACTAAAAACAACTTATTTTGAGGTCAATCACTCGACTAGGTAGACACAATGGTCCAAACTAGAAAACTAAAAACATTTAGAAAACACTGTCATATCAAGGCACTAATTTGCCCCTCTATAGTGGCCCCACCTACTCGAGTTCTCCTTGAGATCCTATGCGAACTCTCCTTAAGCTCCTCTATACTGGCCCCACCTACTAAATGCTAGAGGTTAGGACCAATATATAAAACTTCAACTTGAGCAAAAAAGAGTTTAGAATTTCTAATGGTGAGGGTTCTTTTTCTAGTTTTCTAAGAATAGTCAACAGGAAAGTCCGATGGCTAGACCCTAGACTACTAAGGAGGAAAAACTAAACCTCAACCAAAAGTGAGGACAACAGTATGTATGTTTACTGAACTCGGTGTTTTGAATGAATTTTAATCGAAGTTTAAACATTTATTTCTAAAAAAATTATGTTGAGATTAATGCTTTCAAAAAAAGGTTTAGTGCCTTCATATGGGCTTGATTTGACTCAAATTGGACATATTCTGATTTTATTGTATCTATCTTGTCGAGCAGGTTAATTTGCCTATATGTTTTTTGAACTCGTGTTTCGAATAAATTTTAATTATAGTATAAACATTACTTATTCAAAAATTTATCTAGAGATTATTGCTTTCAAAAATTAGTTTTACAGCTTAATCTGGGCATATTAGACTCAAATTGGACCAATTTTGATATTTTTGTGTCTAGTTTGTCAAGTGATCCATCTCAAAAAAACTTTTTCTAAATTTGCCAGGGGGTGGCGCTATAGTGTCACCCAAAAATCATCATATTTGCTCCAATTTTTTCCTCATTTTCTCTATCGCTCCATTCCATGCACCCGAAACAAAAAAAACATGCAAAATACCTTCCTTTGAGTGTAATATCATAAAAAATGTACATAAAATGCTCATAAACCCAAACTTGTTAACTTTGATCCCTTGATCTTTTGGGAGACTCATGTAAATTGTCCCGAAGACCCACTAGCTCTAAGCTAGGGTTTAGATAAGACAAGTACCCAAATAAAGATTCCATTGGTCCATAGCTCAAATAAGGTTGTCAACACCTTAATTTTACCCAATTTACCAAAACACCCCCAAACCCTAAATTTGAATAAAATTCACAATTTCACCCAAAATATCCAAATACGTTCAAAAATCATCTCAAACCATTTGAAACCACCCAAAGTCCAAAACACCTCAAAATGTTCAAATTACCAAAGTACCCCCCAAAATAGCCAAAATTACCAAAATACCCTTGATGGCCCAAACTTTTCCAAAACCTTTAAAATCATTTCAAATGTCCCCAACAAATTTGGACCCTTCAATTGAACCTAATTCATCCAATTTTATCCATTTTGACCAAAATCCCCAAATTGCCCTCAATTGCCAAATTACCCTATTTCACCCCAAATGTCTACTGATTTAGTTCCAATTTTTCCCAATTTCAGTTATAAACTCAAATTCATCATGACCAAACTCAATTCAGACCAAATCCCAACCCAATTGACCCATAATTTGAGCCCAATTTCTCCTAAATCAAAAATTCCTAATTTTGCCCCAATTTATCCATGTCTCCAAATGTCATCAAATTGAATGCCCAAATCCCTAAATTGATACCCAATTAATGTTAAGAACTCTTCATAACATCCCTCTAAACTATTTTGAATCCTCAATTTGGACTTAGCCTAACTCTAGCCTAACCTAAACCGAACTCTAATCTAACATCCCCAAATTGATCAAATGTCTAAAATCCCTCAAAGTGAGCCTCCAAATCAATTACAAATCACTCTAATTATTTTTTAAACCCTTTATGAAAATCATACACACAATATTTATCCATCAATTTAGCCCAACTACATGGCTAGCCTAACCTAGCCCGACTTGAGCCAATTTCGACCCATAACCCAAAATTGACTTAAAAAAGCTAAATTGGCCAACCAAGAACCACTCCAGCCACCAAGTGCACCCTAGTGACCAGGTTAGACTAACCTAGCCCACAATATATGAACTATGGACCAATGTTCCCTTGATTTAAAGGATTCCACCCCATATTTAACAAAAACTTGAAATATCTTCCCCATCATTGCTTACCCTCGGGGGTTAATCATAATTAGCCACCCCTAACATCCTTGAGCTAAGAGGTGACCAGGCACTTGTCAGCCATCACCTCAATAGCCAAAAATAGTCTGCTCAAAGAAGCTCAAGGTGGTTAAACCAAAAATTGAACTCACCTGAGCAGGCTAAGCTTGATTGGTTGTTAGGGCCTTTCTTCCCTCTACTTAGACAACACCCTTGCCACCTCAGCTTGGCCTGAGAACCACCATAGCCTCTCCTATTTAAACTAATCCCTGCATTTACATGAAAGAGAGCTAGTAAATTCCTTAGGAAAACTCTGCCCAATTGCTTCCAGATACTCTCCAAGAACTCCTCAACTCAATCCCACTATTTTCCCCCTTTAGTTCCCACTGTGAGAGCTCAATTTTGAGTTCAAAATTTCAGCCCGAACCAGGACATAATTCCCACACCTCCATAGTCCACCGAAGTTAAATTAACTGTGCCCACACCATCACCATAGTGAGAGAAGTTGATTTCCCACAAAAGCTCTGTTCTAAACAGCCTCTAACCTAGCTCTAGACTAACGCCTAAAAATGACCTTAATCAAAATTATACCTAGAAAAATCATCTGATTAAGGCCCTAAAATCATACCTTTGAGTTCATCTGGAGATTTGTTGGACCCAAGCAAAGCCGCTACAACCATCTGATTAAGGCCTCCCCTCTTAGACAAAGGTATAAAGCTATAACCCTATTCTGAGACTATTTTTATTCTCCATATGTATTTACTATATTTCATACCGTATAAGCTGTATATATATGTTTATCTTCAGTAGGTGAAGGTTTACAAACAAGCCCCATGCAATTTAGTTGAGGTTAGAGGGAGATCTTAAGGTTCTAAGTTGAACGGCTTACGTGCTAGGTCAGTTGGGGACGATGACGGAGAGCCATCTGATCGTGCATTTATTTGACGGACGGACTCTTGGTACGTGAGTCGTGGGTCGCGTGGCAACTAATGTGTCTGGCAGCGTTGAATGGTGGAGCGCCACGTGTAAAACTCAGAGCAAACGAGGTTTACACGGCGGTTGACTGGTTTTAAGTAGAAAATTAGGGATTTTTTATTCATTTTAATCTCATATCTTAGAAAAATCTTAAGTTTGTGTAGAAAAATCATAAAAATAAAATAAAAACACCCCCTTGCTCAATGAACAGAAGTGAATAATGTGATGAAAAATAAAAGTTATTTATGGACTCTTTGATTTTTAATTAATTAAGTACTCCCTAAGATATTTTAATTCATTACGATTAAATATTTCTTATCATAGCTTGAAATTTGTAGGGTATGTTTCCAATGACATAAGACATGTTCTTTGATTTTTTTCCAAGGTCAAGGAACATCCCTGTATTTCTAACCCTAATTTTCAAGTTTGAATGACTATTTTGGCTTAATTTAACTATAGAAATTAAAATATCCCTAAAACAATTATGGGGTCAATTTTAGTAGGTTTCCTATGGTCAGAGGAGCTTAGGAAAAATATTATGATGGTTTGAATAATTTTGTACATTTATGTATTTAATTAAGTATGTATATTTTGTATTAATTTATATAAATTAAATTTTAAATAATATTTTACAAAATCAATTCCACATTATGTGTAAAAATAATGTTAATCCACTGTAAAAATTTGAAAATTATTTGATTAAGTTTAGCACTTAAGTAGATTTTTTAAGAAACATTTTAGTTATGTACAAAAATAATTATATTAAATTAAATTCACATAGAAAAATTATAAAAAGTGGTTTTCTGGGTTCCTTGTGATCAGGAACACTTAGGAAAAAAAATTACTTTTGAGAAAATACTTCATTTTTTGCCTATATTTTGACTTGAAAATAATTAAAAATGATTAAAAATTCCCAAAATATGAAAATAATTTCAAAATCTTATTAATAGTTTCCTGGTCACTTGGGACTCATTAAAATATTTTTCCTAATTTTTTGAAGTTAAAAAGAAATTTCTGAAGCTTTAAAATGCTTTTTCCTCTTTTTCTCATTAAAAATAATTTTAATAAATTCATTAAAAAATCATAAAAAAAATTTGCTCTTCTGAATTCTCTGAATTCAGCGAGGTTTATTAAAAATATAAAAGTTTTTTTGGTAAATAAAACACATTTTGTATCTAACAAAACCATTAAAATCAATAATTGTTATAATTACTAAATTATTATTTGAAAAATCATAAAATTTTGTCTAAGTGTTCCTCTTGCTTAAGCAAGCCTCTAATAAATTTCCCCATAATATATATATATATATATATATATATATATATATACCTTGGAATACATCTGCTCAAAATTACTATATTTCATACTGTATAAGCTATATATATATGTTTATCTTGAGTAGGTGAAGGTTTACAAACAAACCCCATGCAATTTATTTGAGGTTAGAGGT
>NW_018251910.1:6617-9379 GCF_001263595.1 Phalaenopsis equestris | reverse complement strand
TTATATATATATATATATATATATGTGTGTGTGTGTGTGTGTGTGTGTGTGTGTGTGTGTGTGTGTGTGTGTGTTTTATTTTAACTTTGTTAATTAAATAAATTAACTTTGAAAACCTAATTTTCCAAGATAAAAAAAATAATTTTAATTGAGATTAAACTTTGAAAAATCACATTTTCACCTCTGATGCTTTAATTAACTCATTAATGAGACACCACAAAATTTCAGGGATGTTTAAGTTCTATTTGACAAATTATGAAGTGGGGAGCCCAAGGGCAAAATGGTAATTTTAGAATTTTAATATCCCAATCAAATTTTAGGATTAATCAAAGGGTAAATGGTCAATATTGATCATAGTGAACTCTTCTAGAGGTTTGAAACATAATGGGTTAAATGGTAAAAACCAACTCGTCCTCTGTCTCATAATAAAGAGACAAGTGACACTTTACCAATCAATACAACTTGGAAATCAATTCAATAGGACGATCCTAAAGTTAATGGGCTTGATGTTATAGAATTATTAATTCACTCATTTGAAGCCCATCAATTGGTGGTTAAGTGTTAAGCCTGATATTAAAGAAAATTGAAACCTCATTTCATTCTAAATTTAATTATCTTAAATCTATTTTGAAAGTTGAAATTGAGAAAGCTTAATAATGAGTTAGGTTTGATATGTATAAGTTGTTTAATTGTGATTAGCAAAGTTATACATCATAAATCAGTTAATATTTTCAAATGCCTTTAAACCCTACCTTAAATTGAGGCATTAAATATCCTCAATTACCTTGAGTTTGTCCCTCTATGGCACCCTCTCCCATTACTATCAAAAAATATTTTGAATTATTCTGATTCTCTTATTCTTGAGATAATTGAAATGCCAAGGTTGACTGAGCAATAGGGTAGCCTTAGTTTTAATCTTGGATGATTAATAGAACAATGTGAAAAGTTCAAAACGAACTAACAATGTTTGAAGTGATTTTCAAAGTGGTCTACGATCATTCCCGTGACATGTTAAAATCTCTTGGATATTTTGAGGGGCAAACTGAACTTATCATATCTTGTTCTAAAATCATTCTCTAAGATTTCTCAAGACCCCAATAAGTCCTAACTTGGGGTTTGTTACTTACACCTTCAACTACTTAAAACTTGTATATCTTACTTAGTCCACTTTAAAATACATAAATGTTGAAAAAGATTAACATTTCAGTTGGAATGTCAAGAAGAGGACAGTTACACATTTACAGTTGCTCTAAGATTTCTCAAGACCCCAATAAGTCCTAACTTGGGGTTTGTTACTTACACCTTCAACTACTTAAAACTTGTATATCTTACTTAGTCCACTTTAAAATACATAAATGTTGCAAAAGATTAACATTTCAGTTGGAATGTCTAGAAGAGGACAGTTACACATTTACAGTTAGTACCTCTTCTAATTTTCTAAGACTAGTCAATAGGAAAGTCCTATGGCTAGACCTAGGCTACTAAAGAAGTTTTCTAGACCTCAACCAAAAGTGAGGTCAACAGGTAACCATAAATCTTTTGAAATATCACTAATTATAAAAAGCTCTTTTGAAAATACTAGAGTCCCTCGAACGAGGATACCCACAGTTCCTAACGAGATCTCCTCAGTTTAAACAAGTGTAACAACTTATTTAATCTTAGTTCAAATAAAAATAGTGGTATCGAAACGAGGGAACAGTGGGATCCTAACTGTTGTCACTCTAATCAAATTTAATCCCCCCATAATAAAAAACCTTTGAAAATAATTGATTTGACATTAGAACTTGACAAATTAGAAACTTGACCTCTAAACTTGATAATTTTCAAAATCTTTACAATTTGACACTTCTAAACTTAAACATTCTACTTCTTCAAAGAAGTTGGAGCTAACTTCATGGGCAGCAATCTACAACAGCGCGAGGGCCTACAACAACATGAGGATCTACAACAACACATCCATTCCTTAGAATTAAACAACTAAGCCATAAGATTTTGAGGTCTTTCCCCCAGTGCGGCATAAATCCTCACTCTGTCCTTAGGCCTTCGTGTGGCTCTATCTCTGCTGTACAATATAAGCCTTAACTCGTTTTAGGATTCCGAGGTAGTCATTCGTCACGACCCAAACCCTCACATCTTCCAGGTCTATTTGTAGGATCGTCTCACATAAATGTAAGCCTTAATTAATAAAAATTGGTAGGATGAAACATTTTAATGATTTCTTCCTTGAAATTTAAGCTGAACCACAGGATAGCTTGGGAAGCCACCGAGGTTCTCCTCCTGATCCATGACAACCCTTAGTCTCTCATCCTGTGGCTTCCAACTTTGAGCCATTTCTTATTTTCTACACCTCTTTGTTCGATCTCAGTAAAAAGTTCTAATCCTTTGAACTTGAAGATAATATACCCGGATTTTTATCAAGAGCGCTTGATTTTTATCGAGAATTTTCTTAGGTGACTCTGATTATCTAAGATGTAATTAATTATAGGGACTTGCCCATATAGGAAGCTTTGCTAAACCCAGCTTAATATAATCCTTATTTAATTTTTCTTATTAAATAGGGGAATTTTTTGGCTTATAATAAAATGGTTTCGCAGACGAAACATATGTCATACATTTCTTAGTTTATTTGATTGAGCCTCACCATCATGCCATGTATTTATCTTTCGAGATAGATACATAGCTTAAGTTGTGGTTCTCTTTCCTTTAAACTATGAAAGAAATGGGATTAGTTTGATTTCATATTTTTCTAATATATATATATA
>NW_018251910.1:2893-6607 GCF_001263595.1 Phalaenopsis equestris | reverse complement strand
TTCCATAGGACCCAACCCCCCCCTCCCCCCAAGAAAATTGTGTCGGTACATACAAATTGACCAGCTCGATGAGATAGAGACAAAAAATCAAAATTTGTCTAATTTAAGTAAAATCAAGCACAGATTAAGACACTAAACCACTTTTAAATGCAATAATCTCTAGATAAATATTTTAGTAAGAAACATTCAAACATCGACTAAATTTAATCCAAGTTTTGCAAACATACATTCAAATTGACTGGTTGTTGACCTCAGCGCACTATTGACCTCAATTTTAATCGAGGTTTAGTTTTTCCTCTTTAGTTTCCTAAGGTCTAACCATAGAACTAGTTTTTCCTCTTTAGTTGCCTAAGGTCTAACCATCGGAACCATAGAACTTTCTTGTTAACTATTCTAAGAAAACTAGAAAGGAACCCTCACAATTATAAACTCTAAACTCTTCTTTGCTGAACTTGAAGTTCTACATATTGGTCTTAACCTCTATTAGTAGGTGGGGTCAGTATGAAGGATCTTAAGGATAGTTCCCATAGGACTACTTGACCTTAAGGATGACCCTAAGTGTTGGTCTGGAGTTCACTACACTCACTCTCACTCACAATCCCTCACAACCCTAAACCCAATATTTGTTAACTTTGATCCCTTGATCCTTTGGGAAACTCATGTAGATGGTCCCCTAAACCCACTATCCCTAAGCTAGGGTTTTGCTAAGACCAGTACATAGAGGACCGAAATAGGAAATTCATTTGTCCATGGCTCAATAAGGTGGTTGGCACCCCAATTCTACCAAAATGTCCAACCTGGCCTGCTGCCCCTAAATCCACCCAATTTACCTAAATGCCCTTGAAACCTTAAATTTGGTCAAAATCCTCAAATTCATCCAAAATACCCAAATTTATTTAAAAATCATCTCAAACCATTTGAAACTATCCAAATTGCCCAAGATTACCCAAAAATTCTAAAATTACTTAAATACCCTAAATTTGCCAAAATTACAAAAATACCCCTGACATCTTAAACTTTCCCAAAACCTCTAAAATTACTCCAAATGGCTTCAAAACCGATTTGGACCCTTCAATTGAACCCAATTTTACAGATTTGATCTTTTTGACCGAAACCCCCCAAATTACCTTTAAAGGCTCAATTTCCCCAAATTGACCTCAAATGTCCATCAATTTGACCCCAATTACGCCTAATTTCAATCCTAATCAATTTCTCATTGTAAAGTCTAAATTGCATTCAGTTTTGATCCAAGTCCAAAAATCCACAAATTTGCCCCGATTTAGCTGTCCCCAAATTCCACCAAATTGAATACCTTAAACCCAAAATTGACACCCAATTTTTATTGAAACTTCTTGATGACATTCCTATGGACCATTTCCAACCATCAGTTTGGACTTAGCCCAACCATAGCCCAACCTAGACCCAAGTCTAGTCCAACAGGTCCAAATTGACCAAAACACCAAAATCCATCAAATTGAGCTTCCAATTGAACTCAAAATCACTTCAATACTTCACCAAAAATCTTCGTAAAAGGCTTCAACAACCAACTTTTAGATCCCATTGACCAGATTTGTGCTCAAATTCATGGCTAGCCTAACCCAAACCCAACCTTTGGCCAGTTGGACCCAAATTTGATCAATGCACCAAAATTGACCTAGCCATGTCAAATTGATCATGGTAAGGCTTCAACAACCAACTTTTAGATCCCATTGACCAGGCTAGACTACTCACTTGACCCGCCCTAGATGAGCCATGGACCAAAGGTCCCCTAAATAAAAGGATTTGTTTCCAAAATTGCTTAATCTAAAGATATCTTTGCTAAAACCTAACACCAGCCCAAATTAATTGTTGTGACAGATTCCTCTGAGGTTCCTAAGCCACCTAAGTACCTCCCTTTCCATGGTCAGCCACCCTAGTCGCCGAAGGAGCCAAAATTGAGACCCCCATGCCTATGTTCAAACCCAATTTCACCCATCCAATGTGTCTAGCTTTGATTGTTGTTTAGCATCTTGAATCCCTCCACCTAAGCTCTACATTGCACCCAAATGAAGGCCATGATAGCCACCCTAAGCTATTTTACTTAAACTCCTCTTCCATGGCTAAAAGGGGACCAGAAAAATTTTCTTGAGGGAACCCTGTATAAACTATTTCCAGAGCTCCTCCAAGGTTACACAACCCCATTGCAACCATTATCTGGCCAGCTTCTCTATCACTTGAGGTCAAAATCAAGTCAAAATTTGGCCTTCCTAAAAACTCCCTCAAACCCCAAATTGATTTGCTCCTGAGCTTCACAGGAGTAAGAGAGGAAGATCCCCATCAAAATCCTCTTATTTTGAGCCCTCTAACCTATCATTAGACCAAGGCCGCTCCACCTTTTGATCGAACTCATACTTGGAGCCTTCACCAAAGAAAATAAATACATCTACAAATAGACGCTGGAAGGAGCTTCGTGAGGCTCCACTGAAGCTTCCACAAGCACCCAATCAAAGCCTCACCTCTTGGGTGAAGGTATAGCTCACTAACCCTAATTTTGGGCTCGATTTAGACCTTTGTGAAGAAAACCTACAATTCATAGCACTGTAACCTTATAGATGTACTAATCTTGAGTAGATGAAAGTGTAGGAACAAAATTAAAGCAATTTGGTTGACTCTAGGCCAAGATCTTAGGGTTTAAAGTTTGACGGTTCATGGGTTTTTGCCATCAGGGATGATGACACAGAGCCGTCTGATCGAGCGTGTATCAGATGGATGAAAGAGATTGAGCTAGGAGGAGACTTCATGCATGAACAGTCGGACACATGGCTGTTGAGTCAAATGGCGGCGCTGTCGGCACTATTTTTTGTTAGAGGAGTTGCCCGTAAGAAGCTGTCGGTCACCATAATCAAAATTCGGTCGCCCGCTTTGGAAGGACATTTTAAATTACATATAAATTTAGTTTTAAAAAAGTATGAAATCAAACTGACCCCATATTTTTTATAGTTTAAATGAAAGAGCATTGTACCTCAAATCTTGTATCTATCCCGTAGGATAAACATCAGACTTGAGGATGAGGCTCGATCAAATAAATTAAGGGATATATGACATCCGTTTGGTCTGTGAAACTATTTTATTTGCCAATAATTTACCCTATTTAATATAAATTATTAAATAGGGTTCATATTAAGCTGGATTCAGACATGCTTCCTATAAGGGCAAGCCCCTATAGTTAATTACATTCTAAATGACTAGATAAGGGATATATGACATCCGTTTGGTCTGTGAAACTATTTTATTTGCCAATAATTTACCCTATTTAATATAAATTATTAAATTGGGTTCATACATGCTTCTTATAAGGGCAAGCCCCTATAGTTAATTACATCTTAAATGACCAAAGTCACCTAAGAAGACTCTCGTTAAAAATCAGGAAATATTATCTTCAAGGCGTTTCAAAGGGTAGGACTTTTTAATGAGATTGGACATAGAGGTGTGAAAGGGGCTTGGTTCAAATTTGGAACATTTTGTTATAGAGTCAAAGGCGGAAGAACTAGGGGATGTCATGGATCCAGAGGAGAACCCTGGTGACTTCCCAAGCTATCCTAATGTTTGGCTTCATTTCTTAGGAGAAAAATTTAGGTGTTTCATCCTGGAAATTTTATTAGTTAAGGCTTACATTCGTGTGAAACTATCACACAAATAGCCGGGAAGATGTGGAAGATGTGAGGGTTTAGGTCA
>NW_018251910.1:1909-2872 GCF_001263595.1 Phalaenopsis equestris | reverse complement strand
CTCGGAATCCTAAGACGAGTTAGGGCTTATATTGTATAACAGGGCTGTGTTATAACAGGGCTGTGCAAAGGACTAAAGATAAGGTGAGGATTTACGTTGCATAAGCAAGCAACCTCGAAGTCCTATGGCTTTGTTGCTTATATCTAACAAAGGAAGATTGGTTTAGCTGGAGAAGACAAGTTTTGCTGTTGAAGATGGTCGTGCTGCACACCAAGCTATCTCCAAGCTCCTTGCCGTGATGAGATTGAGTTTTTTAGTGTGTCAAGTTATGATGGCAAATATGGTGGCCCAATTATTGTAGTTCAAAGTTGAATAGAGCGACACCAGTTAGGATCCTACAGTTCCCTTGTTCTGGTACCACTATTTTTTATTAGATTTACTTAGTACAAGTGAACTTACTAAACTCAGCTTAATGAGTTCTATAATTTCATTTAGACTGTGGGAAGCCTCGTAAGCAACTGTAGGTTACCTCCTCTGAGGAATCCCTGGTCATCTGATAGAGACATCTTAATTTAGTTGAAATTGTAGTTTTGTGTGATGTTTGAGATTAAATTTTGAGTTGTTTTATATTTTGAATATTCTGGCAGTAAATTTTATCTTGGTTGATTTTAGTTTTAGTTTTCGTTCTAGCTTTGTGGCCATTCTGATAGTTTTAGTTTTCGTGCAGGGTGACATCATTTTTTAGCATGCAAATTTACATCGTTGTTTAGCATGCAAATTTTTGTAAGCATAAAAGTATAGCATAAAAGTACAAGAAAGATGATGTTGAAAACTGTAAAAGCATACCTGACAAGTCTTCTCATTCCACCAACTGAAACTTAAAATGTATTTGAGGGCAGTTCATGTAGAGGGAAAAAAGTAAGGTTCTCGTAGTTTTCCTAACCCTATGTCATATCTTGGTGGGTCCTTAGGAGTTTAATTAAGGATGATTTTGTCAAGAAAAACATATTAAGTTTAGTAGAT
>NW_018251910.1:368-1457 GCF_001263595.1 Phalaenopsis equestris | reverse complement strand
GCTCTAACACCTCATAATTTGTCAAATTCAATTCAAATAACTTTGTAATTTTTATCCTACCTCACTCATAGGTGTACCTCACTCATGGGTCAATTGAGACATTAGAGGAGAACGTGTGATTTTTCAATATTTAATTTATCTATATAATTATTTTTAATGCAAAAATAAGATTTTTCAAAGAAAATTCCTAACTTTCACCAAGGTAAATCCTAATCCCTTGAAATTTTTTAATAGAGGTAGGCTTAGACCAGAGAAGCCTTTAGACCAAATTTCATGATTTTTTGAATTTTATTTGAATTTTAAGAATTATTTTTATTTCCGGGGTGTTTATTAATTATAAAATATTTTAAATGTGGAAAACAAAGTTTTATATTTTTATTAAATAGTTTTATGTTTATGAAAAATCTCCCTAAGGTCAAGGGACACAGAGAAATAAATTTAACATTTTTTTGATTTTTTGACATTTTTCTGATTTTTTGTTGAATTATTGGAATTATTTTAGTAAAAAAACCATTTTTAGCCTTTAAAAATTATTTTAAGCTTGAAATTCAATATCTTTGTTTAGAAAATCAAGAAAAACACTCCAATTGTTTCTAAATGCTTAAAAAAAAATTTAGAACATTTTCATGAATTTTATTCTTTTTGTGATTCTTATCATTTTTTCATTACTTTAAATATTTAAAATAGACTAAAAATGAATTTTTTTATTTTTACTCCAAATTTATTTTTATAAAATTTCTTTGATCACAGAGAACTCCAAAAACCAAGTTTTATAATTTTTCAAGTTATATTTTAATTATTAAAAAATTTTTTAGTGCCAAAAATGTTAATTGACTTGAAAAATCAATTTGAGATATTAAAAGAACTCCAAGTGTTTTAAAATTTTTATGGGGTGTTCTTTGGAGTTTATATTTTAGTGAAGACAAAAAATTAAGTCATTTAGATGTCTATGTTACCCAAAATTAATTTTCTTTGTGTTTTACGGTTGGTGAAAATTAAGTGTATTCTTAATGACTTAACTCATGAAATTATTTCTAAAGGATCCTGTGGTCATGATGAACCTTCCAAAATTTTCTTAGAATTTTCTAA
>NW_018251910.1:0-280 GCF_001263595.1 Phalaenopsis equestris | reverse complement strand
TTTCCTCTATTGCCTTTGAAAAAATCAGAAGATATCCCCTAAGACAGCGGCAACAACATACTAAAATTTCAATCCATGGTGATATGCCTATATGCATGGAAAATCAAAACATTCAAATCAGTGTTTAATTAATTAAAAATAAAATTGCATCACATGGACTTCAAATTATTCCACATTATTCTCCTCTGTTCACTGAGTAAGAGAGTATTTTTATTTTATTTTTGTTATTTTTTATACAGCAATACATGAATTTTTAAAGTTAGGGCTATTTATTTAGATA
>NW_018251909.1:0-837 GCF_001263595.1 Phalaenopsis equestris | reverse complement strand
TTTATTTTAATTACAAATTTATTTTTAAAAAATTCTCCTGATCACAAAGAGCTCCTAAAACTAATTTTTATAATTTTTTGAGTTATATTTTAATTGTTAAAAATCATTTTAGTGTTAAAAATGACATTGAAAATCTTTTTTAGTTATCTAATGAGCTCCATATATTTTTAAATTTTTATGGGGAGCTCTCTGAACTTCAAATTACAGTGGAGATTAAAAACCAAGTCATTTGGATGTTTGTGTTTCCCAAAATTAATTTTCTTTGCATTTTAGGATTTGTGAAAATTAGGTACATTCTTAATGACTTAGATCATGAAACATTTTTCAAAGGTTTCTCTGGCCATAATAAACCTTCCAAAATTTTCTTGGAATTTTCTAAGAAACAACTTAATTATTATGATTAATTTATGTAAATAGTAGACATACTTGAAAAATTTGGATCTCTGTCTAGAGATCTCCTCTAACTTTGGAAAAATCAAAGAATGTTCCCCAAGACAGAGGCAACAACATGCAACAATTTCAAGCCATGGTGAAATGTCTACACGCATGGAGAATCAAAAGACTCAAAATAGTGTTTAGTTAACTAAAAAAAATATGTATCACATAAACTTCAAATTATTTCCACATTGTTCTCCTCTGTTCACTAAGCAAGAGGGTATTTTTATTTTATTTTTATAATTTTTTTATACCAAGATATGGATTTTTTAAGTTAGGGATGATTTTCTGATTTATTTAATTCCCTATTTATCTATTCAAATGAGCGGTGCTACCTCATCCTAGATAGCTCCGAACGACAACGCGACGTGCTCCCATTCGTTGCGCTTTCCACCTTGACAT
>NW_018251908.1:56613-59663 GCF_001263595.1 Phalaenopsis equestris | reverse complement strand
CCTATGCTCAATCGCTCGCTCTTTCTCACTCTATTCTTTATCTCTTTTTATCTTGCTACACTTTTTTCTTTCTATTCTTCATCTCTATCCCTTTTTCTCCAGCCCTCCCTCTTGCTTTCTCGCTCCCTCGCTCTCACTTACCACTATCTCTCATTTTCCATATCTCCCTTCCTCACTTCATTCTTCCTCTCTCTCTCTCCCCTCCCCATCTCTTTCCATTCCTCTTTCAGTACCTCTCTCTCTCTCTTTATCCTTGCATTTCCTCTCTCTCTCAATCTCCCTTGCTCTATCTCTCTTTCATCCCTTAGTCTCTCTTACTTCCTTTCTCTCAGTTTCTCTCTATTCTCTATCTCTTTATTACGCTATCACTCTCCCTCATTATCTCCTCTTTCATATCATTCTCTCTTTTACTTTCTCTTCCTGTCTCACCGACTTTCTCTGCTCCTCTTTCTCTCTCCTCTCCCCCACCTCACTCTTGCACTCTTACCCTTTCACTCACTCTTACTTTATATCTTACTCTTGCTCTCTCTTCTATTAGCTCTCTCTCTTGCTCTTCTTTCACTCTCCCTCTCTGTGTCATCCTCTCTCCCCTCCCCTCTTTACTCTCCACTCTCTACCATCTATCCTCTCTCTGCCTTACTTCTCTCTTATATCTCTCTTTAATCCCTTAGTCTCTCTTACTCCCTTTCTCTTGCTTGATCTATATTCTCTATCTCTTTATCACACTATCACTTTCCCTTACTCTCTCCCTTTTCATCTCATTCTCTCTCTTAGTTTCTCTTTCTATCTCACCAATTTTTTCTGCTCCTCTTTCTCTCTCCTCTGCCCCACCTCACTCTTGCATTCTTAGCCTTTCACTCTCTCTTACAATATAACTTACTAGTGCTCTCTCTTCTTTTAGCTCTCTCTCTCTCTTGCTCTTCTTTCACTCTCCCTCTCTGTGTCATCCTCTCTCCCCTCCTCTTTTTCCCCTCCACTCTCTACCATCTATCCTCTCTCTCTGCCTTTCTCTCTATTTCTTATTCTCTCTCTTTCTTATAAGCTCTATCTCTCTGTCTCCCTATCTCGTTCCCTCTCTATCTTTCATGCTCTCCCTTCATTTTTTTGTCTGTCTCATTTGCTTACTCTATTTTACTCTCTTTTCTCTCATCTTTATCTCTCTTTTAGCCAACTCTTTTTCTCTCTCACTCTTCTCTTACTGTCTACACCCTCCTCTCATCTATCTCTTTATCTCTTCTCCTGCTCCCTTCTTTTTCTCTCCTCCCTCTCTTTCTCAATTTTTCTCTTCTATCAATCTCTATTCTCTTCACTCCCTCACAATCTCTCTCCATCTCTTTTAGTTTCTCATCCTCTCTCTAACTCACATTCACTTCTTATTTCTTATTTGCTCTTTATATCTCTTTCTCCCCTCTTATCTCTCGCTCTCTCTCACAAAGTATTCTCTCTCTACTTCCTCTCTCTTCCTTTTTCCCTCTTTCCTTCTCCTTCACTTTCTCTCCCTAACCCTCTCTCCTCCCACACTCTCTCCTTCTCACTATTTCTCCTACTTTGTTTCTCTCTTAACCTCCCTCTTTCTTCCTCCCTCTTTTTCACTTACTTGCCTTCTATCCCTCTATCACCCTTTCGCTCACCATTCTCAAACTATATTCTCTATGTCGCTTTATCTCTTTTACTCTCTATCTCTCTTGCTCTTCTCTTTTGCTCTCTGCCCCTCTTTTGCTCTCACCCTCATTTTCTCTCTTCTTTTTCTCTCTCTTTCTCTCTCTTCCTCTCATTTTCTAACTCCCTCCTCCCCCCACACCCTCCCTCCATCTCCATCTCTTCCTAGGACTCCTTTTTTCTCTCTCCTACAATCTCTCTTCTTTCTACATCTTTCTCTTATATTTTAACTTCTCTCTTTCTACCCCTCTCTATCTCATAACTACTCATCTCTTACTCTATCTACCTCTGTCATTATCTCTTAATTTCTCTCATCTCTGTCCCTCGCTGCCCCCTCTCTATATCCCACTCTCTCCCTCTATTTCATGTCTCTCTAATCTCTTTATCATGTTTCTTTCTCTCACTCTCTCTATTTCACTCTCTTCCTCTCTTCCTCTATCTCTCTTGCTCTCATTTCTCTCTATTTTTTTTCTTGTGCTCTCTACCCTTCTTATATCTCTTGCACTATCAGCCTCTATCCACCCTATCCTCCTTTCTCTACTCTCCATCCTTACCTCCTTTATTCATCTCTCGTTTTGTCCTTCTCTCAAGCTTGCACTTCTCTATTTCTATCCCTCCCTCCACCCTCCTTCCCTCCTTTTACCTCTTTCTCTCACAATATCTCTATTCTCTCTATTATTATTTTTCTCTTGCCTACATCCTTCGTGATCTCCCTTAATCTCTTTACCATTCTACTGCTCCCACTCTCTCTTTGTCACTCTCATTCTCACTTCACTTTATCTCTCTATCTATGTTCGGCCTCCTCTATCTTTATCTCCCTCTCTCTTACTCTCTCTATCTTCCTATCTCTCCTTCTCTCCCCCTCCTTCCCTCTTTTCCTTCCCTCTTACTTTATCTCTCTTCTCTCTTTATCTTCCTCCCTCGCTCTCCCTATTATTGTCGCTCTCACTCTTGCTCTATATCCCTCACACCTTCTAGTTTTATCTCTCACTCAATCTCTCTAGCCTTTCCTCTCGCACTCTATCTCTCTCTGTCACTCCCTCTCTCTCCCTCTCTTATTATCATTCCTACCTCTCCCAGATTCTTTCTCTCACTCCCTCTATTGTAATCTCTCTCCCTTTACCTTTTTCTTGCTCTCCCTCTAACTTCCTCTAACTTTCACTCTCTCTTGTTTTCCCTAACTCTCTGTCTTGCTCTCATTCTATATATCTCCTCTGACTCTTCCCTTTTCTTATCTCTTCCCATCCCTCCCACCCTCTCTCTCTCTCCCTTTGTCCGTATCCTTCCCACTCTACCCAACTCTTTCTACCCTTCCTTCCCTCCTTATGTCTATTTATCTTTCTTTTTTTTTTCTTTTGTCTCTCCATCCTTCTCTCCCTCCCTCTCTCTTC
>NW_018251908.1:52659-55631 GCF_001263595.1 Phalaenopsis equestris | reverse complement strand
ATCTCTCTACCTCTGTTAGGCCTCCTCTATCTTTATGTCCCTCTCTCTTACTCTCTCTCTATCTTCCTATCTCTCCTCTCTCTCCCTCCTTCCCTCTTTTCCTTCCCTCTTACTTTATATCTCTTCTCTCTTTATCTTCCTCCCTCGCTCTCCCTCTTACTGTTGCTCTCATTCTCTTGCTCTATATCCCTCACACCCTCTAGTTTTATCTCTCACTCAATCTCTCTAGCCTTTACTCCCTCACTCTCTCTCTCTCTGTCACTCCCTCTCTCTCCCTCTCTTATTATCATTCCTACCTCTCCCAAGTTCTTTCTCTCAGAGGGTGTGAGATAGGGAAGTGATAGTGAGAGAAATGTATTGTGAGTTAGAAAGGAAGATATAGGAAGAATGAGGGAGAGTGAGAATAAGAAAGATATGAGAGAAGAAAGATAACGAGAGAAGAGAGAGTAGGAAGGCATGAGATAGGGAGGGGGAGGAAGAGCGAGGGAGAGAAAATGATGAAGGGAGAGATATTAATAGAAATAATAAAGGATATAGAAAGAAAGAGAGATGAAGAGAGGGAGAACAAAATTGAGAGAAGAGAGTGACATAAGTGGGTGAGAAAGAGAGAGAGTAATGAAGAGAGAGAACAAAAGAGCATTAGGGAGGGATAGAGAAAAGAGAGAGGGATAGAGTGGGAGAGGGAGGAGAAGAAGAGAGGGAGGGAGAGAAGGATGGAGGGAGATATAGAAAAAGAAAGAGAGAAAAAAGAGAGAATGAGATAAGAGAAGCGTGGGAGGGAGGGAAGGAGCGAGGGGTAGAAAGAGGTGGTGGATAAGGAAGGAGAGGGATAAAGGGAGACAGAGAGGGTGGGAAGGATGGGAAGAGAGAATAAAGGGAAGAGTGAAAGGAGAAATAGAGAGTGAGAGCAAGAAAGTGTGAGTGATATAAAATAAGAGAGGGAGCCAAAGAAAGAGGAAGATAGAGGGGGAGCAAGAGAGAGAGAGAAAGGAAGATAGAGATTGCAAAAGAGAGTGAGAGAGAACCTGAGATAGGTAGGAGCGATAAAAAGAGAGGGGGAGAGAGGGAGTGACAGAAAGAGAAAGTGTGACGGAGGAAGGGCGAGAGAGATTGATTGAGAGATAAATAAGAGGGTGTGAGAGATATAGAATTTTCAATAGAATGAGAGGGAGAGTAAGAAGGAGAGCGAGGGAAAAAGATGAAGAGAGAAGATAGATAGAGTAAGAAAGAAGGAAGGAGGGAGAGAGAAAGAGAAAGCAACAGATAGGGAAGATATAGGGATAGTCATAGAGGGAAGATAGAGATAGAGATGAAGAGGGAGAGAGGAGGCCTAACAATGGGAGTGAGAATATTAAGGGATGTAGATTGAAAGATAGTGCAGTAGAAAGGTGAAAAGATTGAGAGAGAGTGCAAAGGATGTAGAGCAATACAAAAATATTAAGGGAGGGAATACGGATATTATGTGAGAGAGAGAAAAAGAGGGAGGGATGCAGGGAGACAAGGATAAAAATAGAAAAGTACGAGCTAGAGAGGACATAATGAGAACGGTGAAAAGATTAAGAGAGTGCAAAGGATTTAGAGCAATAGAAAAATATTAAGAGAGGGAATAGAGATATTGTGAGAGAGAGAAAAGGATGCAAAGGATGTAAGCAATAGAAAAATATAAATGGAGAGTGCAAAGGATGTAGAGCGATAGAAAAATATTAAGGGAGGGATGTAGATAGAAATAGAAAGGTGATAAGATTAAAAGAGAGTGCAAAGGATGTAGAGCAATAGAAAAATATTAATGGAGGGAATAGAGATATTGTGAGAGAGAGAGAGAAAAGGAGGGAAGAGGGCGGGAGGGAAGGATAGAAAAAGAAAAGTACATGAGACAGCCAAAATAAAAAAAAATGAGAGAGGTAGAGAGGTAGAGAATGGAGGGTAGAGAGAGAACGTGAAAGAGAAAGTGTGAGAGAGGATAACACAGAGAGGGAAAAAGAATATATGTATATATAATAGAGGGAGAGCAAGGAAAAGAGGTAGGGAATGGGAGAGAGTGGGATGAATAGCGAACAAAAGAGCACATGGAAGAGGAAGAGAGAGAGTGAGGGAGGGAACGAGCGATAGTGAAGGAGGAAGGGAGTGATCAAGAGAGTGAGGAAGAAAGCATGAAACAGAAAGAGAGAGAGAATAGTGATAGCGAAGAGAAAGAATATGGATGGTAAAAGTTAATAAGGTTGGAACGGAGAGGGATAGATCACAAGACAAAAAGAGTAGGCATAAGATTGAGAGGGAAATAGATAAAGAGATATTGAGAGAGAGAGAGAGAGAAAGTTAGTTAAAGTTAAGAAAATAGTAGAGATGAGGATGAATAAGAAGAAAATCAAGAAGAGAGGGAGCTTGGAAGGGAGAAGAGAGAAAAAGTAAGGGAGGGCGATAGAGTGAAGAAAGAAGAGTGTTGAGAGAAAAAATACTAATAGAAGGAATAATGAGAGTGAGATCAAGGCAGAGAGGGAGAGAGAGGGAGTGAAAAAAGAGAAAGAGATAGTTAAGTGATGAGATGGAGAGAGTGAGACCACAAGAGAAAGGTCGAGATTGGCAGTGAGAGATTGAGGGAGAACACTGTAGAGAAATAAGGGACAGATGAGGAGAGAAAGTGAGAACGGTTGTGAAAGAATGAGATAAGAATGGTGAGAGAGATCAAACAAAGAGAGGGAGGGTTAGAAAGTAAGAAAGAGATTGTGGTAGAGAGAGAAAGCTTAAGAGAGGGAGAGTAAGAGAGATAAAGAGAGGGAGGGGAGGCAAAGGGAGGAAGAGAATTAAGGAGAGAAGTATAGAGAGGGAGGGAGAGAGGGAGGGAGGGAGTGGGAGAGAGGGAGAGTGAAGGTGAGCATGTGAGTAAAGAAGATAGGGGGAGAGAGAGAGATATATATATATATTAAGAAGGTGTGAGAGAAAGCTAGGAAGAGGGATAGAGAAAGGTGAGAGAG
>NW_018251908.1:50323-50968 GCF_001263595.1 Phalaenopsis equestris | reverse complement strand
AGGAAGGAAAAAAGGAGTGAGAGAGAAAGAGAAAGAGAAAGAAAAAGTGCGAGAGAGGGATAATGAGTTAGGAAAGAAAGAGAGAGAGAAAGAGGATGAGATAGGAAAGACATAGAGAGAAATAGAGTGAAGGAAGGGGAAGGGAGAGAGGTTCGGTTGGTGAGAGAGTGAAAGAGAGTAAAGAAGAATTAGAGAGGGAGAGAGGGAGAGAGAGAAGGAAATTGAGAGAGTGAGAGAGAGAGAGAGCAATAAATAGTGGGAAGGAGAGAGATAAAGGGTGGGAGGTAGGTAGAGGGATAGAGATAGCATGAAAGGTATAAAAAGAGAGAGAGAGAGAGAGAGCGATAAAGGGAGGGAGAGAGTTAGAGACGAGTGAGAGAAAGAGAGAGAGAAAAGGTAGCGAGGGAGAACCAGATAGGAAGGGTGGGAAACTGAGAGAGAAAACAAAAAGGAGAGAGAGAGATAGAGTGTGTTAGATATAGAAGAAAGTTAGAGAGGGAGAGAGGGTAAAAGAATGTGAGAGAAGATATAAAATAGAGAATAGCAAAAAAGAGAGAATGAGAGAGAGTGAAAAAGAGAGTAACAGATAGAAAAGGGAGATAAGAAGAGAAGTAAAGGAGATCAAAGAAAGAGAAAAATCAAGAG
>NW_018251908.1:49578-50030 GCF_001263595.1 Phalaenopsis equestris | reverse complement strand
ACTGAGAGAGAGGGCAAGCAAGTGAAAAGATAGAGAAGGAGAGAGAGAACGAGCAAGAGGTAGAGCAAGAAAGTGGAGAGAGAGAGATAAAAAAAACAAGAGAAATAGAGGGAGGGCGAGGAAGGGAGAAAGGTGTGAGAGAGAAAGAGAAAGAGAAAGTGAGAGAGAGAGACAATGAGGTAGGAAAGAAAGAGAGAGGATGAGTTAGTAAAGAAAGTGATAGAAATTGAGAGAGGGGAGGGGAAGGGAGAGCGGGTTAGCAAGAATGACGAGAGAACATTATGTGAGATAGAAGTGAGAAAGCAAGGTAGAGAAAGGAGGGTCAGAAAAATAATAAGGGAAGGATGCAGATATATTTAGAGAAAAAGAGAGAGAAAAGCGCTAAAGAGGGGGAGGGAGACGTGGAGAGATAGAGAGAGAGAGAGAGAAAGATAGAAATAAGCAAGGGAAAG
>NW_018251908.1:43905-49509 GCF_001263595.1 Phalaenopsis equestris | reverse complement strand
AAGAAAGTGAATAGAAAGGGAGTCAGGGAAGGAGGGATTGCGGAGAGAGAGGAGGAGAGAAAGGGGGGAAAGACAAGAGATATATGAGGTGTGGTAGGGTGATAAAGTGGGATAATGAGAGAAAGAAATTGAAGAATGAAGCCCTACATCGGTGTCTACCAGAGTCTTAAGAATTTGGTATTGCTTCACGCGGTCTCAATCTCAGTAGGACAAGGAGTACCTTGCTCCGATATGAGTTGAGAATTGAGCAAAAGAGAAACGAGATTGAAAAAATAGAGGAAGGGATGGGGAACGAGGAATGGAGGGAATGAGGAGGGGGAGGGCACAAGAAAATGAGATTGAGAGAGTGGGAAGTAGAAAAGAGCACAAAAGAATGATATAAATAAAGATGGAAGGAGAGAGGGAATGAGAGAGAGGGGCTAGAGCAAGAAACCGAGAGATAGATAAGGAAAGAGAAGGAAATAGAGCAAGCAACAGAGAGATAATCAGAAAGAGAAGATAGAAAAGCTTGCTATTTTTTCACTCATCTTTTCTCACTTTCTCTTCTCACTCTTTCTTTCTATCACTCTCTGCCTTCCACTCTCTTGTTTTCTCTCCTCTCTTATTTTTTCTTTCCCTCTCTCTCCCCCTTTCTCTCTTCTCATTCTTGTTATCCTTTGCCCTCTTACTTTCTCTTTCTTTCCCTCTCTATCTCTTACTCCCTCGCCATCTTTCTTGCTTTCCCTTTCTCTCTATCTATCTCTTGATCTCTTTCTTAACAAGCTCCTTCTTTCTCATTCTAAATCTCTCTTCCTATCCCTTCTTTCTCATTCTAAATCTCTCTTCCTATCTCTATCTCTTGTTCTCTATCCTTTCTCCCACTCTATCTCTTACCTTTCCGCCCTCCCTCCCTCCCTCCCTCCCTCTCACTCACTCTCTCACTTTCCCTCTCACTTTCTCTCTTTCTTTCTCGCTCGATCAATCTCTCTCCCTTTCTCTTTCTCTCTCTATCTCTCTCTCTTGCTCTCTCTCCCCCTCCCTTCTCACTCTTCATTCATTTGATCACTCTCTTTCCTTCTGTATCTCTTTGCTATTGCTATCTTTTTTAAATTTGTCACTCTTTGTTACTCACTCTCTCATCTAGCTCTCTCTTTCAATCACTCTCTGACTCCCTCTCTCTTGCTTTCTCCCCCACTCTCTCTCCCCCTCTCTCCCCTTCTCTCTTACTCTTCTTTTTCTTCTCTCTTTTTGTTATCCTTCTCACACTTGCTTGCTCTCTCTTTCCTTCACTATCCCTTTGCTCTCTCACTATCTCGCTTGCTCTCCCTTTCTCTCTATCTCTCTCTTGATATCTTTCTTCTCTAACTCACTCTGTTAATTCTTTTTCTAACTCTCTCTCTCCCTCTCTCCATCTATTGCTCTCTATCCTCTCTCCCACTCTCTCTCTTACCCTCTGGCTTTCCTTCTTCACTCTCTCTCTCTCGCTCTATCTATCTCACACACACTTTTCTCTCTCTCCCTTTCCCTCCCTCCTGTCTTTTCATTCATTCTTTCTCTCTTCCCCCTTTCTCTCTATCTCTCTCTCCCCTCCCTCCTTCTCCCACTATCTCACCCTCCCTCCCTCATCCATATCTTTCCTCTCTCTTTCTCCCTCACTTGCTCTCTCTCTCTCTCTTTTCACACTCTAGCATACTCTCTATTATATTTCACTCAATCTATTTGTTTGTTCCCTTTTATTCTCTCTCATACTTTCTCTCTCTCGCTCTCTCTTTGTTTCTCACTCCCCCTCTCTCCCCTTTATATCACTCTCTCTTTGGCCTACCCTCTCCCTCTCATGTTCTTTCTCTGTCACTCTATTTTCTCTCTCTTCTCCTTACCCTATCTTCCTTGCTCTAATTCCTTCTCTATCACTTTGCTCTCTCTATCTATTTCTATTTTGTCACTCTTCTTTTCTCACTCTCTCTTCTAGCTCTCTCTTTCTATCGGTCTCTGCCTCCCACTCTCTTGCTTTCTCTTTGCTATACTTTTCTCTCTCTCCCTCTCTAAGATTCCCTCCATTCATCCCTTCCTACTCTCTATCTCTTTTCTAGCTATAGTTTGCTCTCTCTCATCTTTTACTCTCCCTATTCTCTTGCTCCCTTTTATTCTCTCCCACACTTTTTCTCTTTTCCTCTCGCTCTCTCTCCCCCTCTCTCACCCTCCATATCGCTCTCTTTTTTCTACCTTATCTTTATCTCCCTCTCTCTTTGGACCTCCTCCCCCATTCTTCCATATTTTTTGTCCTCCCTCTTTCATCCCACTTTCTCACACACTTCCTCTTCCTTTCCCTCCACCTCTTATTCTCCCTCTCCCTCTATCTCACCCTTATATCTCAGCTCTCTCTCTCTCTCTCAACTATACCTCCATCCCTCCATCACTATCCCTCTTTCTTCTCTCTCCTCTCTATGTATCTTCTCTCCAATCACTCTCTATCCCACTCTCTTACTCTCCCTCCCTTCCTCCCCTCCCCACTCTCTTACTCTCCCTCCCTTCCTCTCATTTTATCCATTCTTTCACTCTCTCTCTCTCTTTCACCCACTATGTCTCCTATTTCTTTTTCCTTATTATATCTATCTTCTTTCATTTATTCTCTATATCTCTCTAGATTTATCTCTTCGATGCTTTCTCTATTAATGTCCTCTTATCCCCTTTCTTTCATTTCTATTTCTTTACCTCCCCCAATAATTAATATCTCTCTCCCTCACTCTTGCTCTCTCCATATCTCTCTCACTCCCTTGCTCATGCTATTCCTCTATATCCCTATCTCACTATATCTAGTTTTTCTCGCTCTCTTCCCTTCCCTTACTCTCTCTCCAAGTCTTTCCTTCTCTCCCTTACTCGCTCTCTCTTTCTCCCACATGCTCTATCTCCCTCTTTATGCCGCTCTCTCTCTCCCACTCCATACCTCTACTGCACTTTTCCATTTCTCTATATTACTTTCATTCTTTCTCTATTCTACTCTCTCAATCCCTCTCACTCACTTATTTCTTATCTCTCTTGCTTCGTTGTTCGCTCTCTCTTCTTCTCTTGTTCGCTCTCTCTTCTTTCTCTCACCCTCTCACTCCATCCCTCTCTCTCCCCTCTTACTCCCCCTCTCTTACACTCTTTTCTTCGTTCTCTTTCTTGTTATTTTGTCCTCTCTTATTTGCTCTCTCTTTCCTTCTCTATCTCTTTGCTCTCTCTCCATCTCTCTCGCTTTCCTTTCTTTATCTCTTTTTTCTCTCACCATCTCTTTCTCTCTTTTGATCTCTTGCTTCTCCAACTCAGTATCTTCTTACTTTTCATATCTTCTATCACACTTTCTCACTTACCCTCCCACCCTCGTTCCCTTTCTCCCTCCCTCACTCTCGCTCTCTCACTTTCCCTCTCTCTCACTCTATTTATCTCACTCACCCTTCCTCGCTTTTCCATGCCTTTCCTCTCTCTTGCTCCATCACTCGCTCTCTCTCTTCTTTTTCTTTCTCTTTAATTATCTCCCCCTCTTATGTCTCCTCTCTCTTTCTCATACTCTCTATTCAATATCCTCTTTATTTTTGCTTTTTCTTCCTTTTTATCTCTTTCATTTTCTACGTCTTTCCTCCTCAACCTTTTCGTTTGCTTTTTCTCTCTATCTCCATTCTTTATCACTCTATCTTGCTCTCTCTTTTCTCACTCTCTCTCTTTCCTCGCTCCTTTTATCTCTCTCTTCTCCCCTCTCTCTCTCATGCTCTCACTTCTCTCTCTCACTCAGCTTCCCTCTCACTTTTACTCTCCATCTCTCTACCACTTTCTCTCTTTTACTATATACCTCTCTCCCTTCATCTTTCTCTATTTTTTTTTCTCATTCTAGGTTTATTAATCTATTTTCCTGCGTCATCTTTTCTCTCCCTCTTTCTTCATCTCGCTCTCTGTCTCCTTTTTCTCTATCTCTCTTATACTCTCTCTCATTCTCTCTATCTTTTGATCTCTCTCTTGCACTCCTTCCCCTTCTTCTGAAACACTCTCCTCCCTCCCTCCTTCTCATTCTTTCTCTCAGTCTCCCCTTCCCTCCCTCTCAATCTACTCTCTCTATTTTCGCTCTCTATCCTCTCTTTATTCTCTCACACTCTGCCTGCCACACTCTTATCCTCTCTCTTAGTCACTCAATTCTTTCTTTCACTGTTTATCCCTCCTCACTCTCCTTCCTCCACCTCTCTCTCTCTCTCTTCTTCTCTCCATCCTTAGCTTCCTCTCTTTTTCTATTCCTTTCTTCTCTCTCCCCCTCAATTTTTATACCTCTATCCCTCTTTATTCCCTCTCGGTCACTCTCTCCGTCTCTCTCCCACTTTATCTCTTAATTTAGTTGTCTCTCCACTCTTTTATTTATCCCTCTACCTTCCCTTACTTATATAGCTCTCTCTTCAATCTCATGCTCTCTTACTGCTTCTTGCTCTCACTCTCTTTCTTTCTCTCTCTTTCTCTCACATCTATATATCACCCTTTTTCTCACATGGCATCTCTCTTCTCTTTCTTTTCTCTCTATTCTATCTCTCCACTCTCTATTCTATCTCTCCATCATTTTCTCTCTTTTTTAATCTCCATCCTTCTCTTTCTGTCACTCCCACTCTCTCTCTCTCTCTTTCCTACTCTTTCCATTTCATCTCTCACCCTCTGTCTCCCACTATCTCCCTCTCTGCCTTTCAACTCTCTCTGTCTGCCTATGTCACTCTCCCTCCCTCCCGCTTCCCCTTCCTCTCACTCGTGCCTTCCATCTCTCCTTTCATCTTGCCTTAATCTCTTAATCTCTCTCCCTCTTTCCTCTCTTCACTTGCTCTCTTCTTTTTATTTCTCTCTCTTTCTCTCTAACTATTTCTCTCTCCCTCCTTCCATCCCCCTCTTACTTTCTCTCTGTTTCTCCCTCTCCCTCTTTGCATACTTATATATTTTTCTCTCCCTCCTTCTCACTCTCTCTCACTCTCTGTACCTCATAATCATTCTCTCTTTCTCGTTCTCCCACTTTGTCTATTTATATATCCATTCTCTCACTCTCTCTTCTCAATCTCTCTCTCCTTCTCTCTCCTACTCTCTCTTTCATGTTATATTTCTTGCACTTTCTCTCTTGTCTCACTCTTTCACAATCCTTTCTACTTGTTTCTCTCCCACCCTCCTGCTTGCTCACTTTCCTCCCTCTACCTCTCTCCCTCTCTCTCTCAGACACACACACCCTCTCCCTCCCTCTCTTTCTTTCCCTCTTTGTAAAAGTGAGAGAGCAATAGTGAGAGAGAGAGTGGGAGGCAACAAGAGAGAGAAGAGATTGTGAGAGGAGAGAGAATTGAGAGAGGGAGGTAAATATATAGAGACAGGAGAGAGATAAGAGAGTAGGGAGGGAGTGAGTATAGAGAGTGAGAGAGAGGGGAAGATAGAAAAGAGATTTAAAAGAAAGAGAGGGATGAGAGGTAGAGTGAGAGAGGGGGAGAGTGAGTGAGTGATAGAGAAGGGGAAGGAGGGTGGGAAGGAGAGGGCATAAGAGAGTGGGAGAAGAAGGAAGGAAATGAGAAAAGAGCACAAGAGAGTGATAGCAAGAAAAAGAGACAAAGACAGAGAGATAGATAGAATTGGAGGGAGGGA
>NW_018251908.1:40173-43597 GCF_001263595.1 Phalaenopsis equestris | reverse complement strand
AAAGGAATAAGGGAAGGGAAAAAAAAGGAGAGTGATGTAGTGAGAGGTAGGGGAGAGTTGGGGAGAGAGTGAGAGAGTGGGGGAGAGAGTGAGAGTGGAGAGAGAATAAGATAAGTATGGAGAGGAACAAACAAGACGGAGGGTCAAGGGAAAAAGAGAGTGAGGGAGAAAAGGACTGAGCAAGAGTGAGGGAGGCAGCGAGTGCGAGGGAGTGAGAGATGGGGATAGAGAGGTGAAGGTAAGGAGAGATGTAGTAAATGGGAGAGAGATAGGTAAAGAGTGATAAGAGAGGGTTTACGAGAGATGAGAGGGAGCGAGAGCGAGTGAGGGAGAGAAAGTGAGAGAGTGAGCAATGGGGTAAGTGATAGAGAGCTCTCGAGATTGTATAAATGAGAGGGAGAGAGAGAAGGAGATAGAAGGAGAGAGTGATACCAATAAGGTGTGAGAGAAAGAGCGAGAGAGAGAGGGAGAAAGTGGGTGAGAGGGTGAGAGAGGAGAGGGAGAAAGTGGGTGAGAGAGAAGGGTGAGATCGAGAGTATGAGGGATAGATAAAGTGGGAGAGGGAGCTACCGAAAAATAGAGATAGGTATGAGAGAGAGGGATAGAGGAAGAGATACAAAGATGGTAATAGAGCGAGAAAGTGAATGAAAAAAAAGAGAAGCGAGAGGTAAAAATAGAAAGATAAGAGAAAATGTATGAGATATGGTAGAGAGAGTAGAGAAGGTAGCGAGGTAGAAATAGAGAGATAGATAGAGAGAGAGAGAGAGGAAAGGAGATAGGGAGGGGGGAAAGGGCTGTAAGGAGGGAGCGTTTGAGTGTTATAATGTGGTAGAGAATGAGAAAGAGAGAGTGTCTGAGAGAGGTCAAGAAAGAGAGAGAGAAAAAGCGAGTAACATAGAGTGAGAGAGTAATAGAGAGTCAGAGAGAAAGAAGATAGAGTGAGAGAGATGATCAGAGAGGGATAGAGTAAGAGATTGGTAATAAGAGGGAGGAAGGAAGAGTGAGATAAAGAGATAAATAAAGTGGAGGAGGTAGGGAGAGTGAGACGAAGAGAGTGGGATTGTGAGAGAGTAAGAGAGAGAGATGATTAAAAAAGAGAGAATTAAGAGAGAGAGCAAGAGAGCGGAGGAGGGAGAATGTGAGGGAGATGAAAGAACAAGGAAGTGAGAGACTGAGATAGGGAGATCAAGAGACAAAGAGAGAGATGAGAGAGGTAAAGAGTTGGGGGAGAAATAGAATGAGGGTAAAAAAGGAGAGAAAAATGTAGAGATTTAAGGCAGAGATGGACAAAGAGAAAGGGATAGAGTGATTATGATAAGTATGTTGAAAGAGAAAAGGACGTAGGGTCAGAAAAAATGAAAGACAGTGAGGGAGAGAGTGTGTCAATTATGGAGGGAGGGAGAGTGCGAGAGAGGGAAAAGAATAAAGAGAGGGATGGAGAGAGGAAAAGAGAGTGGGAGTGGGAGCGGGAGAAAGATTGAGGTAAGACGGAGAGAGAGAAAGATAGAAAAAGAGAGACATAGGTAGAGATTGCAAGAGAGTGGTGTGGGAGAGATGAGAGAGAGCAATAGCAACTGAGGGAGGGTAAGTGAGAGAAAGCGAGGAATGAAATTAGAGAAAGAGAGATAGCGAGAAAAGAGAAAATGAAATAATGATTGAAATAGAGCAAAAAACAGAAAAAAAAGGAGAGAAAGAGAGAGAGAGTTAAAAAAGAGAAGAAAAAATGGAGTTGAGCGGGAAAGAGAGAGAAAATGTATGAGAGAACATAGGGAGGGTAGAGAAGGGAGAGAGAGAGAAATATAGAGATGAAAGGAG
Organism: Phalaenopsis equestris; assembly: GCF_001263595.1. NCBI lineage: Eukaryota > Viridiplantae > Streptophyta > Magnoliopsida > Asparagales > Orchidaceae > Phalaenopsis > Phalaenopsis equestris. The sequence continues at coordinate 41,782 of NW_018251908.1, read as the reverse complement.
ATAGAGAGGTGGAGAAAAAGGGACGTAGGAGGAAGCATTGTTGGAATGAGGGAGAGATAGAGAAAGAGACAGAGAGTGAAAGAGAGGGCATAAAAGAGAGGGCATGAAAGAGAGAGATTGGGAGAGATTGGGAGAGAGAGAGAGAGAAAAAGTGAGTTATAGAGAGTGAGATAATCATAGAGAGTGAGGGAGAAAGAAGATTGAGTGAGAGATATGATAAGAGATGTAAAAAGAGAGGGATTAAGGGAGAGTGAGATAAAGAGATAATGGATGTGACAGAGGGAGACAGAGAGTGAGTGGAAGTGTGGGAAGGAGGGAGGTAGGGAAGATATAGAGATGAAAGAAAGAGAGAAAGAGATAATGGATGTGAAAGAGGGAGACAAAGAGTGAGTCGAAGTGTGGGAGGGAGGGAGGTAGGGAAGATAGAGTGATGAAAGAAAGAGAGGGGGACAGAGGAAGAGTGAGTGAGTGATAGACGGAGGTAGGGAAGATAGAGAGTTGAAAGAGAGAAGGACAAAGGAAGAGTACGAGAGAGATACATGGAGAGAAAGAGAGTGAGAGAAGGAGAGGAGAGAGAGGAACTGAGGAAGAGTGAGAGAGAGTGTTAAAGAATTGAAAGAGAGTGAGAGAGATTGAGAGAGAGAAAGAGAGATAGAGAGAGTAAAAGTGGGAGGGAGAAAGAGAATGGTCTGAAGAAGATAAAAAGAGGAAGGGGATAAGGAATGGGAGAAAGAAGGACGTAGGATGGGAGAGTTTGAGGGTTAGAATGGAAGAGAGAAATAGAGTGGAAAAGAGAGCAAGCGAATGAGAGAGCAAGTGAGAGAGAGTGAGAGAGTGATAGAGAGTGAGAGATAAAGTAGATAGAGTAAGAGTAAGAGGATTAGGTAAAAATATTTTTCCCGATCTTTCTCCCCTCCCCCTCTATTTTTTTCTCTCTCTCACTCTCTTCCCCTCCTTCTCTCTCAACCCCTCTCTCTTAATCACTTCCTCTATCTACTCTCATCTATCTCTCATTTATTCTCACTTTCTCTCTATTTTTACCTCACTCGCTCCTCTTTTAATCTTTTTCTTCCTCTCTTCTCTTTCTTGCTTGCTCTCTAGCTCACTCTTCCCCCTTCTCTCTCGCTCCCACTCTACCTCTTACTATCTCTCTTCTGCCCTCCATATTTATCCTACTCTCTCTTTCCTTTTTGCCCACTTCTTCTTTCACACTTCTCTCTCTTTTCTATATTCACCTTCCATTATTTTTTAATTTTTACTCTCTCACCTTGCTCTTTCCCTCTTCTTAGCTTTATCTCACACCTCTTTATTAACTCTCTATCCCCCTCTCTCTCATACTCCCACTCCCACCCACTTGTCCTTTTTTATTTTCCCATTTAAATCTTATTCTCTCTCTCCAACCTTGTTTGTTGCCTTTCTTGCACTTTTATTCACACTTATTGTTTTGGTCCCTCTCTATCTATTTCTCACTTTATCATTCTCTCTCTTGCTCTCTCTTTCCTCACTCTCTCTTCCCTCTATAGTTTTCTCTCTCTCTCTATCTCACTCTCTCCCTCCCATCTCTCCAAATATCTTTACCTTATTCATCTCTCACACACTCTCTCTACGT
>NW_018251908.1:38425-40057 GCF_001263595.1 Phalaenopsis equestris | reverse complement strand
CTCTTTCATTTACTTACCTTTCTCTACCCATCTCTCCCTCGCCTCAATAAATTTTTGTCGCTCTCCCCCTCTCTTCTCATTCACTTTTTATCTCACTAGTTCTATTTTTATTGCTCACTTTTCTTCCATTTTTTTAGTCTCTACGACTCTTTCTATCATTATTCTCTTTCTCCCCCACAACGCCCCTATCTTGCACTCTCGCTCCCTCACTCTCACTCAATCCACCCTCACACTTCCACTCTCCCTCTTTCTTTTGTTCTCTCAACCACTCTTAATCCTTCACTCTCTCCCTCCCTCCCTCCGAATCCATACCTCAACCTAGATCTCACTCCATCCCACATTTTTGTATATCTATCTCTCTCTATCTCTCTCTCTCATCCCATTTCTCTATCTTTTATCTCTCCCATCCACTCTCTCTCTTACTACCACCCTCCCTCTTTCTCTTTTCACCATTTCTCTCTCTATATTACTCTACTCCCACTCTCCATAACCCCTTCTCCCTTCAATTTTGCACTCTCCGCCTCTCCCCCATCCTTTTTTTTCCTTATTTATATCCTCTCCCTCTTTCTCGCCCTCCCTCTCTCCTCTAGCTCTCTAAGTCTCATTGTTGTCTTTTTCCGCCTCCCTCTTTCTCTTTTCACCATTTCTCTCTCTATATTACTCTCTTCAGACGCTCACTCATCTCTAATTTCTTTATCTTTCTTTTATATCTCATGCTATCATTCCCTTTCTCTCTCTCTCTCACTATTACTCATTATCTATTCTCATATTCTCCACCTCTTTGTTTATCTCCTAACATCGTTGTTGTCATTCCCTCTACTCTTCCCTCCCAATCTCTCTCTATTCCTCTTTCGATTTCTTCTCTTTCTCTCTCTTTTTGTTCTCCTTTTCTCACTCTTCTTTGTCCCACTCCTAGCTCTCTATCTCCATCCCTCCCTCTCTCCCTTTCCCTTCTTCTCTCTCCCTTTCTCTCACATTATCTTTTTTTTTTACTCTCTCTAGTCTCTGAATCTTCTTTTGCTTCTCTCTCTTCTCTCACTCCCTTTATATCTCTAAGCTCTTACTCTCACTCTTCATGCTTTTTCTTCCCCTTTCTTTTAGTTTTTTTTTTGCTTCTTTCTCACTCTCTCTTTTGGTCTCTTTTCTATTGCTCTCACTATTTATATCAATCTCTTACTCTCAATCTTCTTTTTCTCTCTCTTTATTTTTACTCCCTCGGCCTCTCTCTCCCTCCATTAATCTCCGTAACTCTATCTACCTTCTCCCTTTTACTCCCCCTCTCACTTTATCTCTGTCGCATTCTCCATCATTTGCTCTCTCTCTCTCTTTAACTCCATCCCTCTCTCTGTCCCACTTTCATCATTCCTCTCTCGCACTCCATCTTTTGCACCCTCTATCTCTCTCTATCTTTCACTCCATCCCTCTCCCGCTCTAACTCTGTCTCTATTTCTCTCTCTATCTCTTCTTTTTCTACTTCTCACTAGCTCTCTCTTCCACACTGTCACTCTCTATCTCTCCCATTTTCTTTTTCTTTCTTTACCTCTCTGACTTTCTTTCTCTCTCAATCTCTTTCCTCTTCCATCTCTCACTCTCTTTCTCTCTCTCCTACCCTCCTTTCCTTCTTTCTTTCTA
>NW_018251908.1:35978-37234 GCF_001263595.1 Phalaenopsis equestris | reverse complement strand
GCTCTCCCTTCCCTCACTCTCTCTTCCCTCTATAGTTTTCTCTCGCTCTCTATCTCACTCTCTTCCACCCCTCTCTCTAACTATCTCTACCTTATTCATCTCTCACACACTCTCTCTACCTCCTCAATGTATCTCTCTCTTATTCTCTCCCTCTCTCCTCTTTCTTGCTTGCTCTCTCATCTCTCTCTAACTCGCTCTTCGCCTAACTCTCTCTCACTCCCACTCCACCTCTTACTATCTCTCTTCCCCCACCACATTTATCTTACTCCCTTTTTCTTTTTTTCCCTTCTTCTTTCACTCTTCTCTCTGTCTTTCTTGCCTCATCTCCATCTGTCTATCTTTATCTCTCTCATAATCACTTCCTCTATCTCACAAACCCTTTATTCTCTCTTTCTGACATTGTCTTCTTTCTCTCCCTTGGTCTAACATTTATTATCTCTCTCTCTATCTCTCTTGTTCTCTCTCCTCTTCTCTCTTCTCTCTTCTCTTTCACCTCTATCTTTTTTGTCTCTCTCTATCCATCCACCCCTTTCTTTATCTTCCTATTTATCACACCTACTTCTCTTTTTTTCTCTTTTTTATCTCCTTTTGTCTTTCCATTTGTTAGCCTCTCTCTCCTTATCTCAATCCATATGTTTTTGCCTCCCTCTCTTTCTCTCTTCTCTCTCTCCTCTCACTCTCACATTTATCTCCCTCAATCTCTCATTATCACTCTCTCTACCTGCCTCTATCATTTTTTCTCTAGCTCTTCTCTTTCTCTCGTTCTCTCTTTCTCTTCTTCTCTCAATATATATCCCTATCTCTCCCTTTAACTTTCTCGAGCTATCCTATTCTTCAACTTTCACTCATCTCATTATCTCTCTATTTCTCCCTCTTTCTTGCTTTGTTTCTCGCTCCCCTGCCGTTCCCCATCCTTCTCCCCTCCCCCATCTATTTTATTTTCTCTCTCACTCTCTTCCCCTCTCCCTTCTCATGCTTTCTCTATCTCTTACTTTTTCTATCTCTCACTCTTCTCTTTTGTTCCCTCTTCTCTCTCACACACTCACATACTCACACACACACATACTATCAAACTTTTCTCTCTCTATCCATCATGATCTCTCCTTTTCTTTACCTCTCTTTCTCTCTCTCTTGCTCACACTCTGTACTACACGTACTTTCTCTCTCTCCATTGCTCTATTTATCACTTGCTCTACAGCTCACACCCTTGCATGTTCTCTCTCTCTCTCTCTCTCTCTCTTGCTCTCTCTCTCTCT
>NW_018251908.1:31440-33810 GCF_001263595.1 Phalaenopsis equestris | reverse complement strand
AGAAAGATAGAAGAGAGCGAGAGTGAGGGATGAAGGGAGAGATAGAGAAGAGAGAGAAAAAGAGGGGGATAAAAATACAAAAATAATGAAAGAGAGAAGCGAGAAGAGAGATGGATGGAAAGAGGACGAGAGAGAGGGCGAAAATAAGAAAAGAAGGGTGTAAAGGGAGATCATGAGTGATAGAAAGAGAGGGAGAGAGAGTAAGATAAAGGGAGAGAGTGAGGGTGGTAGAGAGAGAAAAGAGCAAGGGAGAGAGATAATGAGTGAAATAGATTAGACGTGAGAGGGAAAGATATGGAGAGAAGAAGGAGAGAGTAAGAGGTAGATAGGGAGGAAGAGAGGGTGAGAGAAGGGGTGAAGAAAGAGGGGGGATGGTCAAAGATATAGGGGGAGAGGGAGGTATATAGGGAGTGAAAGAGAGTAAGAGAGAGAAGAGAGGGAAAAAAGAGATTGCGAGAGGAGAAAAGCAAAAGGAATGGAGCGAGAGAGAGAGAGGGAGAGAGCAAATGAGGGAGTGAGAGTGGGAGAGAGAATGGGAGGAGGAGATCAAGAGTGAGTGACATATAAGAAGAGAGGGAAAGAGGGAGAGGAAAATAAAGAGAGTAAGGGAAGATAAAAGTGTGAAGAGAGAGCGAGGAAAGAAAAGAGCAGGGAAGAGAGGGAATAAAGTAGGGATGGAGGGTGTGAAAGAGAGAGTATAAGAGCTATAATGAGAGAAGTAAAGGATAGAGAAGTAAAGGAGATAAGTAGAGAAAGTAAAGGAGATCAAATAAAAAGAAAAATCAAGGGAAGGAAAGAGGGAGGGTCAGAGGGAGAAACAGTGATAAAGATAGATAGTTGGAAAAAGACAGGGAGAGGGAGAAAGAGAGCGAGAGATAGGAAGGGAACATAGAGAGAAACAGAGAGGGAGGGTGGGAAAAGGAGGGAGGAACAAGAGGGTGAAGGAGAGGGCAGGGATACAGTGGATGAGTGTGTGTGTGTGAGAGAGAGAAAGAGAGAGAGAGAGTTAGCAAGATAAAGGGGAGAGGAGGGATGGAGAGAGTGCAATAGAGAACAGGAGAATGGGGGGAGAGAGAAGAGATAAAGATATGTGGAGAAAATATTGAGAGAGGTAGCAAGGGTGGGAGAAAAAGAGATTGGAAGAGTAGGAAACAAAAAGAGTGAGAGATAGAAAAGAGAGAGTTAGGTAACATTATGTGAGATAGAAGATAGAAAGAAAGGTAGAGAAAGGAGGGTCAGAAAAATACTAAGGGAAGGATGCAAATATATTTAGAGAGAAAGAGAAAATAAAGAGTTAAAGACGGGGAGGGAGACATGGAGAGAGAGAGAGAGATAAGCGAGTGAAAGAATAGAGAAACGAGTGAGAGAGAGGGAGAGTGAGAGAAGAGATTGAAAGAATAGAGTGAATAGAGAGGGAGTAGGGGAAGGAGGGACTTTGGAGAGAGAGAAGGAGAGAAAGGGGGAAAGAGAAGAGATATATGAAGTGTGGGAGGGTGATAAAGGGGGATAATGAGAGAAAGAAAGTGAGGGTGGATTGAGCGAACAAGAAACAAGATTGAAGAGATAGAGGAAGGGATGGGGAAGGAGGAATGGATGGAATGAGGGAGCGGGAGGGCACAACAAAGTGAGATTGAGAGGGAGGGAAGTAGAAAAGAAAGAAAGATGGAAGGAGAGAGGGAATGAGAATTTAAGTGAGAGAGAGGCACGAGAGCAAGATCGAGAAGGAAAGAGAAGGAAAGAGAGCAAGCAACAGAGAGATAACCATAAAGAGAAGATGCAAAAGCTTGCTATTTTTTCATTCATCTTTTCTCACTTTCTCTTCTCACTCTTTCTTTCTATCACTCTCTGCCTTCCGCTCCCTTGCTTTCTCTCCTCTCTTCTTTTCTCTCTCTCCCTCTCTCTCCCCTTCACTCTTCTCTTTCATGTTATCCTTCTCTCTCTTGCTTTCTCTCTCTTTCCATCTCTATCTCTTTACTCCCATACAACCTGTCTCGCTTTCCCTTTCTCTCTATCTATCTCTTGATCTCTTTCTTCTCTAACTAGATCTCTTCTTTCTCATTTTAAATCTCTCACTTTCTCCGACTCTCTCATGCTCTATCTATCTCACTCTCCCTTTCTCTCTCTTGCTCTCTCTCCCTCCCTCCTCTCTTTTCATTCATTCTTTCTCTCTTCTCCCTTTCTTTCTATCTCTCTCAGTCCTCCCTCCCTCTCCCACTATCTCACCCCTCCCTCTCCCATATCTTTCCTCTCTCTTTCTCCCTCACTTGTTCTCTCTCTTTTCTCACTCTAGTCTCTTATATTTCACTCAATCAATTCTCTAGTTCCCTTTTATTCTCTCTCATACTTTCTCTCTCTCGCTCTCTCTTTCCC
>NW_018251908.1:30584-31290 GCF_001263595.1 Phalaenopsis equestris | reverse complement strand
TCTCTATCCATTTCTATTTTGTCCATTTCTATTTTGTCACTCTTCTTTTTTTGCTCTTTCTTCTTGCTCTCTCTTTCTACCGGTCTCTACAACCCACTCGCTTGCTTTCTCTTTGCTATTCTTTCCTCTCTCCTTCTCTAACATTCCCTCCATCCACCCCTTCCTACTCTCTATCTCTTTTCTTGCTCTTTTCCTACTCTCTATCTCTTTTCTTGCTATAGCTTGCTCTCTCTCATCTTTCACTCTCATTTTCTTGCTCCCTTTTATTCTCTCTCACACTTTTCTCTCTTGCACTGTCTCTTCCCCCTCTCTCACCCATGCTTTTATATCCATCTTCTCTCCTTTACTCTCTATATCTCTTTAGCTTTATCTCTTCCATGCTTTCTCTATCAATCTCCTCCTATCCCCCCTCATTCATTTCTATTTCTTTACCTCCCCCAATATTTAATCTCTCTCCTTCACTCTTGCTCTCTCTATATCTCCTCACTCCCTTGTTCATGCTATTTCTCTCTATCTCTATCTCACTATATCTAGTCTTTCTCTCTCTCTTCCCTTCCCCTTGCTCTCTCTCTCCATGTCTTTCCTCCTCTCCCATACTCGCTCTCTCTCTCTCCCACATGCTCTATCTTCCTCTTGTTGCTGCCCTCTCTCTCACTCCATACCTCTACCTCTCTCTCCCTTTACACTTTTCCCTTTCTCTATATTA
>NW_018251908.1:29887-30358 GCF_001263595.1 Phalaenopsis equestris | reverse complement strand
TCTCCCTTTCTCTCTATCTTCCTCTTTCCCCCTCTCCCCCTCTCCTACCATCTCACCTCATCTCTCTTCCTCCCTCACTAGCTCTCTCTTCCTCCCTCACTAGCTCTCTCTTCCTCCCTCACTAGCTCTCTCTCGCATGCCTTTCTTCTCTCTCTTCCTCCCTCACTAGCTCTCTCTTCTTTCTTTCTCTCTTTATCTCTCTCTCTCTCTCCCACCCTCCCTCTTCTCTTACACTTCTTTTTATCATCTCATTTTTGTTCTATCTTTCCTTCTCTCACTGACTCTCTTTCCTGGCTCTCTTTCATTTTCTACGTCACTGCTCTCTAACATTTTCTTTTTCCTCTCTCTGTCTTACTTTCTCTTGATTTTTCTCATATCTTTCTCCTTTTCTCTCCCTCCCTCTTTTCTAATCTCTCCTGCTCTCTCTTTCTCCCTTGGTCTATCTCGCTTGGTCTATCTCGCTCATTCTGA
>NW_018251908.1:25698-29799 GCF_001263595.1 Phalaenopsis equestris | reverse complement strand
CTTCATCTCTCTATTTCATTCTTACTCATGCATGCTCTCTCTATTTGCTTCCTCTTTTCTTTCTCTCTCTCTTTCTCTCTCTCTATCTACTCTTGCCCACCTCCCTCTTCTTCCCTACTTCTCTCCTCACTCCTTTCTTCTCTCTCTCTCTCTTACACTTTCCCTCTTTCTCAAAAAATCTCTCTTCTCTTTCTTTACCTCTCTCGTCTTTTTAATCTCCCCATCACTCCATCTAGGTCCTCTCTCTCTCCTCTCTCTATATTTATCCATCCTTCCCTCCCTTAATATCTCTCTCTCTTTTCTTTCTCTTCCCTTTTGTCTCTTCTCTCTTTATTCTCTCTCTCACTCTCCTTCACCCTCTCTTACACTCTCCCTCTCCCACTCACTCTCTCTTCCCCCCACTCTATATCCCTTTCCCTCCCCCACTTCTACCCACTTTATTATCTCTCCCTCTTGTTCTCTCCCTCCCTTTCTTTCTCTCTTCCTCACTCCTTTCTCTCTTTCTTTCTCTCTTCCTCACTTTCTCTCTCTCACTCAATCTCTTTCCCCTTCTATCCCTCTTTCACCCCTCACTTTCTATCTCCCTTTTGTCACTTTATCTTTAACTTTTCTTCTCTCTCTCCCACTATCACGCAATCTCGTTTGTCGCTATCTTCACTCATTTCTCTTGCACTCCCATCAAAACTCTATCTCTCTTACCCTTTCTTGCTCTCGATCCCTTCGTCTATCTCTCATCTATATGTCTCTCTCTTCTTCTCTCTCAACATCTATTAGCCCTTTCTCTCTTTTCTTATGTTCTCTCTCTCTCTCTTTTTCTCTCTCCTATACCCTCAATCATGCCTTCCATCTCTTCTTCACTCCACTCTCTCCTTCCATCTTGTCCTCTTTAACTCTCCTTCTCTCTCCCCCTCTCTCTCATCAGCTCTCTCTCACTCTCTCTTTATATGTTTTCTCATTTAATCCATATATCTCTCTCCTTCCATCTTGTCCTCTTTAACACACACTCTCTCTTTCTTTCCCATCTCTTTCTTTTCCTCTATCTGATGCTCTCTATGTCCCTCCTTCTCTCTCTCTCTCTTTTTCTCTCCTCTTGCCTTCTTCCCCCTTATCCCTAATTTCTCTCTCCTCCCTCCTCTCTTGCTTGCTCCGTCTCACCCTTGCTCTCTCCCGCTTTCTTTTGCTTGCACTCACAATCTCAATCTCCCCTCTTCCCTCTCCCCCTCACTTACTCTTCATCTATATCTCTCCCTCGCTCTCTCCTTCCCTCTCTATAAAATCACTCTTGTTCTCACCACACACTCTCTTCTCGCTCTCTAAATCTCCTCACCTTCTCTCTCTTGATCTCTCTTTCTCTCTACTTTCTCTCATTCTCCCTTCGACCTTTCCTTTCTCTTTCAACCTCTCTACAATCTTTTTATATTTCTCTCTCTCACACATTCTTTATCTATCTCACCCTCCCTCTTCATTCTCTCACTTTCTATCTCATCCCTCCCTCTCTCCTCAATTTTATTCTCTCTCTTTTCCCTTGCTCGCTCTCTCCCTATTACTCTCATTCACTCTTCGACACTTCTTTATCTCTCCTTTCTCTTGCTCTTTTACTTTCTTTCTCTCTATCCCTAGTCGGCTCACCATCTTCTCTCCATTTTCTATTTTGCCCTCCCTCCTCTCTATCTCTCTCTCTTCCTCCCTTTCTCTTTCTCCCTCTCCCCTCTCTTGCTTACCCTTCTCTCTCCTTTTTATGCTTACACTCTCCTTTCGTCTCTCTTCTTCGCTCCTTCTTTCCCTCTTTAAAAAACTCACTCTTTCTTGATCTTTCACTCCCACTCTCCATAAACCCTTCTTCTCAATTTTGCACTCTCCGCCTCTCCCCCATCCTTTCTTTTCCTTATTTATACCTTTATCCCTCTTTGTCTCCCTCTCTATCTCCTTTAGCTCTCTAAGTCTCATTCGAGTCCTTTTCCTCTCTCTCTCTCTCTTTCCCCTAGCTCTTCTTCTCTCACTCTTCCTCCTTCTCTGCCTTTCTCTTTCTATCTTTTTATCTTTCTCTTCCCTCTGTCTCCTTCACTTCCTCCTTATTTCTCTCTCTTGCTCCTCCCTCTCTCTCATCTGCATCTAGCTATTTTTTTCTCTCTATCCCTCCCACCCTTACTCCACTCTTTCTTATTTTATCTGTCAATTTCTCTCGCTCTATTACTCCACAACTCTATATATATCTCTGTCCCTCTCTCTTTCTCTCCCTTCCCTCTCCCTCTCACTCCCTCTCCCTCTCTCTCCCTGTCATTCCCTCTCCCTCTCTCCCCCTCTCCCCCTCTCTCTATCCCTCTATCTCTCTCCATTCCTTTCTCCCTCTTTTATTTTCTATCTCTTTCTATATATCTCTCATGCTTTCTCCCTCTCTTTCTCTATCTCATTCTAATTCTCCCTCTCTTTATCTTTCTCCCTCTATCTAGCTCTATTACTCTCCCTCTCACTTTATTGCTCCCTCTTCGTCTATCATGCTCTCTTACCCTCTCTCTCTCCCTCTCTTTTATTAACACTCTTACTCTCTTCTCTCATTCTCTGTCACTCGCTCTCTCTTAATTTCACTTCCTGCTCTATCTATTTCCCAACTCCTCTCTCCCTTTCTTAGCTTCCTATCTTTATTCATTCTTCTCTCTCTTCCATCTCACCCTCTCTTTAACTCTCTCCTTTTTTCTTCATATCTTTACTCATTTGTCTCTATCTGCCCCTCTCATCCTCACTTTAACTCTCCCTCCCTCTCCCTCTCTTGTTTACTCTAACTCTCCCTCCCTTATCTACTTCATTCTCTCAATCATTCTTTCTTACTTACTCTATCTCTCTTTTGCTTTCTCCATTCTCTCTCTTTTCTCCCTTTCACTATCTCTCTCTCTTTCTTGCTCTATCACACACTCTCTCTCTCCCAACACCTCCCTTTCTCTTTTCCTACTATCTCTTTTTTCTTCATTATCTCACTCTGTCTCATTCTCTCTCTCATTATCTTCATCTCTCTCCCACTATCTCTCTTGGTTGCTTGCATTATCCTTTCCCCCTGCACTCTCTCTCATTCATTCTATATGTATCTCATTTCCTCAGTCTCTCTCTCTCTCTCTCTCACACACACACACTTGCTTTTCCACTTAACAACTCTCCATCATTTTATTTTGATACCTCTCCTATATTCACATTCCATTTTTAGCCCTTTTTTCTTTTCTTCTTTTGCTCACCCTTACATTCTATCTTCCTCTCACTCTCTCTCACTCTTCCAACTCTCTCCATCTTCTCTCTATTCTATCACACCCTCATTTGTTGCCTCCCTTCTTCCCTCTCTTAAGCTCTCTACTTTGCGGTCCTCTCACCATTTCTCTTCCTCACCTTATATTTTTCTTTTACCTCCCTTTATATTGTTCATATTTCTCTCTCCCCTTCCCTTCCACTGTCTCTACTCCCATTCCACCCTCTATCTCTCTCGTGCTCTATCTTTCCTCTTCACACAATTGCTTCAACTATCGATCTCTCTCTCTCTCATGCTCCCTCAACCTTATTCTCACCTTCTCTCTACTATTTCTATAACTTTTCTAATATTTTCCTTCTCTCTCTCTTAGCATCCCTTTATCTCTCTCACTCCCTATCCTTTGTTTGCTTTATTTCTCTTGTTATTTATCCCTCTATGTTCTAATCTCACAAACTTTCTTCATCCCAATTCTCTCTCTTCTTTGTCTTTATTCTCTCTCTTCCCCTTTCATGCCCTCTCCCTCACTCTATTGATTACTCTCTTCCTCTCTCACAGTCGCTTGCTCCCTCTCTCTCTCTCACTTCTGCTTTCTTTTGCTCTCTTTATCGATCTTCTTATCGATCTTCATCCCTCTTTCTTCATCCCTCTTTCTTCCATTCCCTACTTTTTTGCCTCACTCTCCCTCTATCCACCTTCAATTCCATCTATTTCTCTCCTTGTATCTCACCTTACATCTCTCTCTCTCACCCTCCTTCTATTCCTCTTCTCTCATTCGCTTGCTCTCTTTTCCACTCCATATCTCTCTTCTATTCCAACCCTCAAACACTCCCCTCCTATTCCTATCCCCCACTCTCTCCCTCTCCCCTTCC
>NW_018251908.1:23492-25482 GCF_001263595.1 Phalaenopsis equestris | reverse complement strand
TCACTCTCGCTTCCTCACTCTCTTGCTCTCTTTCTCTCTATATCTTTCCTTTCTCCCTCCATATCTCTATATTTTTTCTCACTCTGGTGAGATCTCTCTTTTTCTTTTTTCACTTGCTCCTTCCTCTTTCTCCCTCTCTCTCTTCCTCTCACTCTTCCTCAATCTCACACTCCCTCTCTCCATTTTTTCTCCATTTCTCTTACTCTCTTATATTTACTCTCTCTATCTTCTACTCCATATCTTCTTTTACTTTTCTTTATCTCTTTCATGCTTTCTTCTCTTTCTCTCTCTTTTTGTTCTCCTTTTCTCACTCTTCTTTATCCCACTTCTAGCTCTCTATCTCCATCCCTCCCTCTCACCCCTGTCCTTCTTCTCTCTCTCTTTCTCTAACATTATGTTTTTTTGAGACTACTCTCTAAATCATCTCTTGCTTCTCTCTCTTCTCTCACTCCCTAAGCTCTTACTCCCCTTTCTTTTAGTTTATTTTGTTTCTCTCTCACTCACTCTTTTGGCCTCTTTTCTCTTGGTCTCACTATTTATATCAATCTCTTACTCTCAATCTTCTTTTTCTCTCTCTTTATTTTTCACTCCCTCACCCTCCCTCTCCCTCTCTTAATCTCTATCACTTTGTCTACCTTCCCTCTTTTACTCCCCGTCTCACTTTATCTCTCTCGTGTTCTCCATCATTTGCTCTCTCTCTCTCTCTCTCTTTAACTCCATCTCTCTCTCCCACTTTCCCCATTCCTCTCTTGCACTACTTTCACCATTCCTCTCTTGCACTCAATCTTTTGCACTCTTTATCTCTCTCTATCTTTCACTCCATCCCTCTCCTCTCCAACTTTGTCTCCATTTCTCTCTCTATCTCTTCTCTTTCTACTCCTCACTAGCTCTCTCTTCCACACTATCACTCTCTATCTCTCCCATTTTCTTTTTTCTCTCTTTACCTCTCTTTCTTTCTCTCTCAATCTCTTTCCCCTTCCATCTCTCACTCTCTTTCTCTCTCTTCTGCCCTCCTTACCTTCTTTCTAATTTTGTCACTTTAGTCCTTTCTCTCACTCTCCCTCCCATGTTTCATCACTCTATCTTTATCCTTCTCTCTCTCCCTTCCTATCTTCATCCCCCTTTCCCTCCTTCGCTCTCTTTAACTCTTTATCCCTCCCTCTCCCTATCTCTCTTATCTCTATTCTCTCTTTATCTTTGTTAATGTTTCTTTCTATTTCTCTGCCTCTCCCTCTCTCTTACTCTCTCTTGGTCTCTCTTCTCCCCAGCTTAGGTATCTCTCTATCTATCTTTTGTAGTCCCACTCTCTTTCACTCACACCCCTCTTCTCTCTATCTTTTCATTCTTTGAATCTATTTGTTTTCTCCCCTTTACTCGATCTCATCGTCTCTCTCTTCCCTATCTCTCTCTAACACTCTCTTTCTCTCTGTCACTCTCTTATTATCATTCTCACTCTATATTGTTTCTCTCTCACTCCCTATCTCTCTATATCTCTCACCCAATCTAACCCTAAAAAACTCCCACCCAACATCCCTCCTTCTCTCCCTCTCGATCTCCCTTCTTCTCTTTATTTCCCTCACTTTCTTCTCTTAAACTTTTATTTGTATCTCCCTCCCACCCCTTTACTCTAACTCTCCCGCTCTCTCTTCTCTCCTCTAATTCTCCCTCTTTCTCTCCCTCTATCTCTCTCTCGCAGTCTCGTCTCTTTATCTCTCCTTGCCTCCCTCCCCCACTTGGCCTATTCATCACCCACAAACCTTTCACTCTTAGCCTCTTATCACCCTCTTCCTAGCTCTCTCTCACGCCTTATTGCTATATTCTCTTTCTTCTAAACTCTCTGCCTATCTCCTATCCTTTCTCTCTTTCTCATTTACTTTTACTCCATTTCTTGCTCTCTCTCTCACTTACTCTTCCTCACTCTCTCTCACTTTCTCTCATCTCTCCCACCCCTCTCTCGCACTCTCTACCTATCTCTCTACGTTTTAAGCCA
>NW_018251908.1:17187-22494 GCF_001263595.1 Phalaenopsis equestris | reverse complement strand
CTCAATCTCCCTCCCTTCCTCTCTTTTTACCTCTCTCTTACTCCATCTCTATCTTCTCATCTCTCTCACAATTTATGGCTCTCTCAGTCTCTGTCACTCGCTTTTTACTCTATCTCTAAATTTTATGCCTTCTCTCCCAGTCTCTTACTCTTTCTCTATCTCTCACATTCCAACCCTCAAACCCTCCCTCCCTACATCCCTTTTTCTTCCCCTCCCTCTCTTCTTTCCTCTCTCTATTTTTCTCTCCCTCCGTTCTCTACTCTCCCTATGATCTTTAATACATTTTCTCTCTATTTTCCTCTCAACCTCTTTCATTCTTTCTTCTCTCTCTTTTTTAACTCTCTCTCTCTCTATCTTTCTCTCCTTTTTCTTACTCTTTCTAGCTCTCTTTCCATCTATCTTTTTCCTTTACCTGTCTCTCTATCTATCCTTCTCTAATTCCATTACTCACTCTCATTCACTTGCTCTCCCTTAGTTGCTTTTTCACTCTTTCATCTCTCCCACACCCCTCTCTTGAAATCTCACCTATCTCTCTCCCTTTCATCTCTCTCACACCCCTCTTATCTCTCGCTCTCTCTCACAAAGTCTTCTCTCTCTCTCTCTTCTCTAGTCTTCTCCCTCTACTTCCTCTCTCTCTCTCCCTTTTTCCCTCTCTCCTTCTCCCTCACTTTCTCTCCCTTTATCCCTCTCTCCTCCCACACTCTATCATTCTCACTATATCTCCCACTTTGTTTCTCACTTGACCTCCCTCTTTTTCCCTCCCTCTTTTTCACTCACTTGCCTTCTATCTCTCTATCTCCCTTTCTCTCACCATTCTCAAACTATATTCTTTATGTCGCTTTAACTCTTTCACTCTCTCTATCTCTCGTGCTCTCCTCTTTTGCTTTCTGCCACTTTTGCTCTCACCCTCATTTTCTCTCTTCTCTTTCTCTATCTTTCTCTCTCTTCCAATCATTTTCTAATTGCCTCCCTCCCCCACACCCTCCCTCCATCTCCATCTCTTCCTAAGACTCCTTTTTTTCTCTCTCCTACATTCTCTCCTCTTTCTACCTCTTTCTCTTATATTAAAACTTCTCTCTCTTTCACTCTCTCTCTCTTCCTCTCTCTCTCTCTCATATCTACTCATCTCTTAGTCTATCTGCCTCGTTCTTTATCTCTAAATTTCTCTCATCTCTCTCCCTTGCTGCCCCCTCTCTATATCACTATCTCACACTCTCTCCCTCTATTTCCTGTCTCTCTAATCAATTTATCATGTTTCTTTCTCTCACTCTCTCTATTTCTCTCTCTTCCTCTCTTCCTCTATCTCTCTTGCTCTCATTTCACTCTATTTTTTCTTGTACTCTCTCCCCTTTCTTATATCTCTTGCACTGTCAACCTCTCTATCCCCCCCCATCCTCCTTTCTCTACTCTTCATCCCTCCCTCCCTCTTTCCTCTCTCATTTTGTCCTTCTCTCAAGCTTGCACTTTTTAATTTCTATCCCTCCCTCCACCCTCCTTCCATCCTTTTACCTCTTTCTCTCACAATATCTCTATTCTCTCTATTATTATTTTTCTCTTGCCTACATACCTTATGCTCTCTCTTAATCTCTTTACCTTTCTACTGCACCCTCTCTCTTTGTCACTCTCATTATCACTCCACTTTATCTCTCTACCTCTATTAGCCCTCCTCTATCTCTATCTCCCTCTCTCTTACTCTTCCTCCATCTCTCTCTCTCCCTCTTACTGTTCCTCTCAGTCAATCTCTCTAGCGTTTCCTCCCTCACTTTGTCTCTCTCTGTCACTCCCTCTGTCTCCCACTCTTATTATCATTCCTACCTCTCTTAGTTCTTTCTCACACTCCCTATTGTAAACTCTTTCCTTTATCTTTCTCTTGCTCTCCCTCTATCTTCCTCTCACTTTTGCTCCCTCTCTTGTTTTCCTCTCACTTTTGCTCCCTCTCTTGTTTTCCCTCACTCACTCTCTATCCTAATCTCATTCTATATTTCTCCTCTCACTCTTCCCTTTTCTTATCTCTTCCCATCCCTCCCATCGTCCTCTGTCTCCCTTTCTTCCTCCTCTACCCAACTCTTTCTACCCCTCCCTCCCTTCTTTTGTCTCTTTCTCTCTTTTTTCTCTCTTTCTCTCTCCATCTCTCCCTCCATCCTTCTCTCCCTCCCTCTCTCTTCTATCCCTCCCTCCCTCTTCTCTCCCTCCATCCCTCACATTTTTCTCTCTCTTGCTCTCATTTTATATCATGCTTTTTTATATCTCTCTTCTCTCGCTATCTTTCCTATCTTTGTCTATCTCTTTATTTTGCTCATATCTTTCTTATTTACACTCTCTAGCTCCTTTTATCTCTCCCTTTCTCACTCACTAAACCATTCTCTCACCCTCTCTTCCCTATCACAATCACTTACTCCTCTCGCTCTGTCTCCCTCGCCCGCTCCTCCCTTTCTTCCTTGTTCTCTTCTCTCTCCCATAATTATTTTGTCTTTCTCTTCCACTCCTCACTCTCTGTATTACTCTTGATCTCCCTCCCTTCTCTCAATTATCATACTCTCCCTCTCTCTCCCTCTCTATTAGTCCTCTCCCTATCTTTTCTTTCTACCTCCCTCTCTATTAGTCCCTCTCTCTACCTTCTCTTTCTACCTCTCTCACCATTCCTCTCGATCTCTCTTTGCTTCTCTTCATCTCTCCTTCTCTCTAGCGTTCTCACTCACCTCTAGCTTTATCTCACTTTTACTCCCTCTCTCTTCCCTCTCACTATTTCTTTCTCAATCTCTTTATCGCTCTCCTTTTTCTCTCTCTTGTCTCTCTCACTATTTCTTCCTCCTTTTTTAGCTCAATCTCCTTTTTCTCTCCTTGCTCTTGGTAGCTCTCTCTCTCTCCCACACACCCCATTTTTCTCATTGTTGCTCCTTATTACTACTTTTTTCTCTTGCTTTCTCTCACTCTACCCCTTTCTTTCCCTATCCATATTTCTCTCTCTCAATCTCCTCTCAGATTCTCCCTCCTTTTTACTTTTATTTCACGCTCTTCATTTCCTCTCCCTCTCTCTCAGTCTACATCAATCTAATTATTTTTTTCTATTCACGTCACTCTCATTATCTCTCTCCTCCCTCTTATATTGTTCACTCTTTCTATCTCTCTATCGCTCGCTCTCTCTTCTCTATCCCTCTCTCTCGTATCTCACTCTCTCCCTATCTTTAACTCTCTCCACCTCTCTCAATCTCTCCTACCATTGCTCTTGTTTATTCTCAATCTCTCACTCTCTCTCTTTCTATGCTCATTCTCATTCTCTCTCCCTCTTTCCTTCATGATCTTAATATACTTATATACTTATCTCCCGCCATCTTTTTTCTATCTCTAGCTTTTGATTCTCAATCTCCTTTGATTCATCTCCCTATGCCTCCCTCACTCTTATTATATCTCTTTGTATCCTTGCTCTATTTCACAATCTCAACCTCCCCCTATTACTCTCTCTCAGACCCTACCTACTCCCTCTCTCTCATTATCTCTCTCACTCTCATGCTCTAACCCTCTCACTCACCTATCTCTTTTTATCTTTTTATCTCTCTCACACCCACACTTTCTATCTCCCTCCCCCTCTCTCTCCCACTCTTTTATTACACCCTCTCCTCTTTATATCTTTCTTCTCTCTTTCTTCATCACTCTCTTGCTCTTTATTTCTCTTTTTCACTCACTCTCTCTCTCACTCCATGAACACTCTCGATTCACTCTCCCTTTCTCTTTTTCTATAAATCTCTACCTAACTCTCTCTTTACTCACTCCTCTCTCTCTATCTCCATTCTCTATCCCTTTCCTTCCCACTTTCTCTCGTTATTCTCTATGAGAGATAAAGATGTATGAGGGAGAACGGGAGTAAGTGAAAGTGGGAGGGAAAAAGTGAGAGAGAGAAGCATAAATTAAAGTGAGAAATAGTGAGAGAGAGAGAGAGAGGGATATATTTACATATAAGGGAGGGAAATAAAAGAGCAATACAAAGATAGAGTGAAGGGTGAAGAAAAGAGAGTGAGCAATAAAGCAAGAGAAAGAGTATGTGAAGAGAGAGATATGTAAGAGTATAAAAGAGAGAGCAAGAGAACAAGAAATATAGTAAGATAGAGAGGATGGTGAAAAGGATTAAAGAGAGAGAAAGGGAGCAACAACAATAGAGAAGATGAGAGAGAAATATGGAGAAAAGAGAGAGTGAGGGAAGAAAGTGCAAGAGTGAGTGAGATAGGAAAGGAGAGCAAGAAAATGAGTGAGAGAGAGAGAGAGAGAGGGACAGGGAGGGAGGGAAGTTACAGAGAGTAGAAGATACAGTGATAGAGTATCTAGAGGGTTAAGTAGACAAAAGGAGGGAGTAAATGTGAGTGAAATTGAAGAGAGGGAAATTTAGAAGGGAGGAAAAGTGAGAGAGAAATAGAAATAAAAGAAAGTGAGAAGGAAGAGTGAGGAAGAGAGATGGAGTTTAAGAGAGAGCAAGAGAGGGAGCCGTAGAGAGAGAGAGAGAGAAAGAGTGATAGAGGACGGAGTGACATAACATAGTAAGAGATATGATAGAGAGAGAGAGAGAGGGAGGGAGTGAAATAGATTTTTGAAAAGAGTGATCGAAAGTGGGAGAGAGAGAAGAGAGAGTGACGGAAGAGCAAGCGAGAATGAGCTTGAGGAAAATAAAGTAGGAGAAGAAGATAAATACTAGGAGAAAGGGGATGAGATGGAGAGAGAGAGGGAGAGGAAAGGAGTGAGGTAGAGAGGGAAGGAGAGAGGGAGTGTGAGATGATAGAGAGAGCAAGAGAGGGAGAAAAGTGAGTGAGAAAGAGAGAGTGAGGGAGAGGGTAAGAGTTAGAGTAAAATTCAATAGAGAGGAGCACTAGAGAGAGAGAAATATAGAGAGAAGAGAGTGTAAAGGAAGAGAGATCAAGAGTAAGGGAGAAGAAGAGAATGAGTGAGAAATGAGAGACAGCGAGAGAGAGAGAGGGTGAATAAGAGAGGAAGGAAGGGCAAGATAGAGAAAAGAGAGGAAGAGAGAAACTGAGAGAAAGGGAGAGAAATATATGAGAGTGAGAGAGAGGAGAGCAAATGAGAAATAATGAGGATGAGATATAGTATTAGAGAGAGAGAGGAGGGAGAAAGAAAAAATAGAGAAAGCAGAAGAGGACGAGATGGAGAGAGAAAAATAGTGAGAAGGTAATGGAAAAGAAGTAAAGAATGAGCAAAAGAGATTGAGAGAGAGAAAAGAGAGAGTGAAGGAGGAGCAGCAGAGAATGAGCTTAAGAAAAAGAAGGTAGGAGAAGAAGAGAAATATTGGGAGAAAGGGGATGA
>NW_018251908.1:11923-17177 GCF_001263595.1 Phalaenopsis equestris | reverse complement strand
GGGAGAGGAAAAGAGTGACGGAGAGAGAGAAGGAGAGAGTAAGTGTGTGATGATAGAGAGTGTGAGAGAGGGAGAATAGTGAGTGAGGAAGATACAGAGTGAGGGAGACGGTAAGAATGAGAGTAAAATTCAATAGAGAGGAGCAATAGAGGGAGGGAGAGAGAGAAATATAGTGAGAAGAGAGTGTAAGGGAAGAGAGATCAAGAGTGAGGGAGAAGAAGAGAATGAGTGAGACATGAGAGACAACAAGAGAGAGTGAATAAGAGAGGAAGTGTGAGAGAGAGAAGAGAGCAAATGAGAAATAGCCATGATGAGAGATAGTGTTAGAGAGTGAGGGAGGGAGAAAGGAAAAATAGAGGGAGCAGAAGAGGAAGGAGGAAGAGATTGACAGACGTGGGAGGAGAAGGGAGGATGATCAAGAATGTAATTAAAGAAAGAAATAAAGGGAGTAAGGGACAGAGAGACTAAGTAAAAAATAAAGATAGGAGATTGAGGGAAAAATAGAGAGAAAGAAGAAATGGAGTTAGAGTGAGAGTGAAATTAAAGAGATATAGAGAGATCATGAGGGAAATAAAAGGAGAAGAGGAGGAATAGAGAGCAAGAGAGAGTGAGAAAGATTGTAAATGTGTGAAAGATAAGGAGAGGGGAGGGATGGGAGAAGGAGGAAAAAGCAGTGTGAGCTGCATGAAAGAAAGTGAGAAATAATTAGAGATAGATGAGAGAAGAGAGTGACTATGAGAGGGGATATCTTGAGAGAGAGAAGAGAGAAATATTGGGAAAAATAAGTATAGAATATAGAGTTAGATAGAGATTGAGAGAGGAAAGAAAAAGAGAAAGAGAAAGAGAAAGAGAGAGAAATATATAGAGGGATAAAGACATTGTGTGTGAAGTGTGAGAGAATATAAGAAACAATAAGAGAGAGTAAATGTGGAGAGAAAGGGGCCGTAGAAGAGAGAGCGAGTAAGAAAGTGTGTGTGGAATAACAAAAGTCAGAGAGTAAGTAAAGAACAAGAGAGATAGAAAGTGCAAGAGAGCAAGAAAGTGACATAGAATAGAGAGAGAGCAAAAATTGAGAGATTGAGAAGAAGAGAGATAGGAGGTTGAGAGAGGTTGAAGAGAGAGAGGTAGCGAGAGTGGGCGGAAAAGAGAGTTAAATACAAAAAGAAGAGAGAGTGAGGGAAGAGGGTAAAATACAGAGTGAGTGAGAGAGAGAGGGAGGGAAGCAAGAGAATGAGTGAGAGAGAGAGAGAGAGGGAGCGAGATGAAGGGAGAGAGATGAAGGGAAAAAGAGTGAGATCGAGAGAGAGTGTGTGGGAGAGATAAAGAGAAATGGAGAAAAAGTGAGCTAGATATAGTGGGGGATAAAGAGAGAGTGAGAGGAGAGTGAAAACAAAGCATTAGGAGAGAGTAGGAATGAGAATAGAGAAAAAGAGAGAGGGAGTATGAGTGAGTGAAATTGAAAAGAAAGAGAAAGGAATTTAGAGATGGAGATAGAAAATGAGAGAGAAGTGAGAGTGTGGGAATAGAGAGACAGTGAGATGAGAGAGAATGTGAAGAGAGAGAGAGAGTGCTGGATAGATGGATTGAAAGAGTGAAAGGAGCAAGAGAAATAGGAGAGAGAGCAACGCAAGAGAGTACGGGAGAATGAGAGATAGGGAAATTTAAAATAAAGTGAAAAGGAGTAGAAGAGGAGGGAGTAAGAGTGAAAGTAAATTTGAAGAGATTGGTAGTGATAAAGGGATAGATACAACAAGTGAAATATAGAGAGGAAATAAAGTGAGGGAAGAGAAAGAAAGTGCGGGATGGAGAGAGAATGGTAGAGGGCGCCATAGAGAGATAGAGAAAGAATTAAGAGGAAGGCTGACAGATAGAGAGAGAAAGATAGATCAAGAGAGCAAGAAAGAGGTAGAGAGAACAATGAGAGAGATAGTGGGAAAGAGATTGACAAATGGAGAGAGAGGAATAGAGGGGGAGGGTTAGATAGTCACATGGAGCGCAAGAGAGATAAAGTATGAGAGAGTGAGAGAGTGAGACATAAATAAAGTGAGAAAAGAGAGGGGAAGGGGGAGAGAGGGAAGGAGAGAGAAAGAAAGAGCAGGATATATAAAGAAAGTGACCAAGAGAGAAAGAGATAAATGAGAGATACAAAAATGGAGGAAGGATGGACAAATATAAAAAGTATAGATCAAAATGAGTGAAAGGGAGAGTAAGGGAGTGAGTCAAGAGAGATGAGGAGAAAGAGAAATGGAGACATGAAAGCATGGGAGAGAAAACGAAAGAGAGGGAAGGAAAGGGAGAGAAAGATAAGGATAGAGGGAGTGAGACAGAAAGAGAAGGAGAGGTGGAGACAGAGAGAAGAGTGAGCAAGAAAGATAGTGTAAGATAAAGGAGAGTAAAGGACATTGAAAGAAGGAGAGTGAATAGTAAAATGGAGAGAGAGCGAGGTAGAGAACTAGAAAGGGTGCTAAAGACAGTGAAAAAAGCTAGATGAGATGGAAAAATGGCGGGTGACAAAGAAGCAAAATGAGATAAGGAAAAGAGAGGGAAGGAGGGAGAAATAAGTTGAGCAATATTATGGAGATTCTGAGATAAAAAGAAAGAGGGAGTAAGCAAGATCAATGTAAAGAGAGATATAAAGTGAAAGAGAGTTGGGGAGTGAGAAAGATCTAGAGAGAAAGAGAGAGAGAGAGAGAGAAAGTACGAGATTAAGAGGGAGGGAGTGCGAGATTAAGAGCAAGGGGGAGAGTAAGTATGATGGAGGAAGGGAGATACATAGAGATTGAAATAGTGAGAGAAAACAAGCAAGGGAGCGAGAGAGAGAAATAAAGAGAGGGGGAGAGTGAGAACAAAAGTATGGGAAGAGAGTAAGAGATATGGAGAGAGAGAAAAAGAGGGAATGAGGGAGGTATGGAGTGAAAGAGGGAGGGGAGGAGAGAGAGAAGTATGAGAGAAAGTGAGAAACATTGAGGGAGAGAAAAGAGGGGGTTGAGAGAGAGAAAGGGAGGGAGGAGCATGGATTAGGGATAGATAAAGAGAAAGAGTGAGCAAAGTGAGAAAAAGGAGAAAGAGAGAGTAAAACAAGAGGAGCTAGAGAGATGAAGCAAGAGAGAGTGTAAAAGAGGGAGAGATGGAGAGAGAAAGGAAGGGAGCAAGTGAAAGGAGGGAGAGAAGGATGAAGCGAGAGAGAAGTGTGAGTGAAATGAGAAGTAATGAGAGATAAGAGGGGTAGAGAGAGTGCTGCAGAGTCAAAGAAGAGTCAATTTTTTTTGCCTCAAAGTTGAGTGCACCTTCAAAGGCATGACACTATTTTATTTCAGCCCATCTATTACCAACAAATCATCGAGAGACTGACAAAAGAGAGAGAGAGAGAGAGCAACATAAAGAGAGATTAAATAAAGAGCAAGAGAGTGAGAGAGAAAGAAAAAGAGAGATAGTGGGTGGGAATTTAAAGAGAGAGATAGGATGCAAGTGAGGGATAGAGAGAATGAGAGTGAAATAGTGAGAAGAGGGAGTTAGGAGAGATAGAATGACAAGAAAACGAGTCAGAGTGTGTGATAATAAGGAAGGGCAGGAAAATGAGTCAGAGAGAGACAGGAGGAGTGAGGGAGATGGAGAAGGGAGATTGGGAGAGAAAGAGGAATGGAGAGTGGGTGGAAGAGATAAAGATGAGAGAGGAGAGGGAGAGAGGGAGAGTTTGTGTGTGCAAGGGATGGAGGAAGAGAACAAGTGAGTGAAGAGAGAGAATAGAGTGAGAATAATAGAAGAGAGGCTAAAAGAGAGAGAGAGCAAGAGATGAGATAAAGAGGAAGAGAAAAGAGTGAAAGTGACTGAGAGTGAAGGAGAGTAAGAAATAGATAAATAGAGGGAAGGGGTGAGAGAGACTGAAGAGAAAGAGGAGTTGAAAGAGAGAAGGAGAGAATGAGAGAAAAATATGGAGAGAAGCTAGAGTGAGGGAAGATAAAGCAAGAAAAAATGAGTGAAAGAGTGAGGAAGAGCAAGATAATGAGGGGAGGGAGAGAAGGATAGAGATGAAAGAGGGAGTGAGTGTGTAAAAGAGAGAAAGCGATAAGTGAGAGAGCAAGAGTAAGAGAAAGAGTGAGAGAGAAAGCATGAAGGAGATATAGTATTAAAGAAGAGAGTCAAGGAGAGAGCGAGAGATAGCAAAAGGGCCCGAGAAAATGAGAGAGAGGGAGAAAGCGGATAAACAAGGGGGAATGAGAGAGAGGGTAAAATAGATGGAGTCAGAGAGGAAGAGAGAAAGTGAAAAGAAAAACTGAGGAAAGATAGCGAGAGAATATAGAGAAAAGACAGTGAAAAGAGATAGAGAGAGGAGAAAGATAGAAGAGAGCAAGAGTGAGGGATGAAGGGAGATTAAGAGAATGAGAGAGGAGTGATTGAGTAAATGAGAGAGAGGAGAGATAGAGAAAAGAGAGAAAGAGAGGGAGATAAAAATACAAAAAATAATGAAAGAGAGAAGCGAGAAGAGAGATGGATGGAAAGAGGATGAGAGAGAGAGGATGAAAATGAGAGAAGATAGGTGTAAAGGGAGATCATGAGTGATAGAAAGAGAGGGAGATAGAGTAAGATAAAGGGAGAGAGTGAGGGTGGTAGAGAAGGAAAAGAGCAAGGGAGAGAGATAATAAGTGAAATAGATTAGAGGTGAGAGGGAAAGATATGGAGAGAAGAAGGAGAGAGTGAGTAAGAGGTAGAAAGGGAGGAAGAGAGGGTGAGAGAAGGGGTGAAGAAAGAGGGGGAATGGTCAGAGATATAGCGGAGAGGGAGGTATATAGGGAGTGAAAGAGAGTAAGAGAGAGGAGAAAGGGGAAAAAGAGAGAGCGAGAGGAGAAAAGCAAAAAGACTGGAGAGAGAGAGAGCAAATGAGGGAGTGAGAGTGGGAGAGAGAATGGGAGGAGGAGATCAAGAGTGAGTGATAGATAAGAGAGATAGAGAAGAGAGGGAAAGAGAGGGAGGAAAGAGGGAGAGAAAAATAAAAAGAGTAAGGGAAAAGAAAAGTGAGAAGAGAGAGCGAGGAAAAAAGAGTCAGAGATATAGCGGAGAGGGAGGTATATAGGGAGTGAAAGAGAGTAAGAGAGAGGAGAAAGGGGAAAAAGAGAGAGCGAGAGGAGAAAAGCAAAAAGACTGGAGAGAGAGAGAGCAAATGAGGGAGTGAGAGTGGGAGAGAGAATGGGAGGAGGAGATCAAGAGTGAGTGATAGATAAGAGAGATAGAGAAGAGAGGGAAAGAGAGGGAAAGA
>NW_018251908.1:9348-11293 GCF_001263595.1 Phalaenopsis equestris | reverse complement strand
GAGAGAGAGAGAGAAATGTGTGAAGAGGAAGAGTGAGAGGGAGGGAGAGGGACATAAAGTGAGAGAGATAATGAGAGAGGGGAAAGGAGAGAGATATTTGGGGAAAGTGAGTGAAAGAGAGACAAGGCATGAGTGAGAGAGGGAAGTAGTGAAAAGTGTGACAGAGATAATAAGATGTTAGATTTAGCGAGAGGTGGGTAGAGAGGAAAGAATGTCAGAGAAAAAGAAAGAAATAGAAAAGAGAGTGCGAGATTGAAAGAGAGAAATAATGAGATTGTTTGAGGAGAAGATAGAGATGAGAGATAGTAGAAAAAAGAGAGGGAGAGCAAGGAAAAGAGTGGGCAAATAAAGAACTATCTATAGAGGAAGGGAGAGAGCAAGGAAAAAGTGAGCAATAGATTGAGGGTGAGAGAGGTCAAAGTGAGAGCAAGAGAGTGAGAGATATTCAAAGAGGAATGGAGAGAAATGGGGAAGGTTAAAGAAGAGAGTAAAATAGAGTGAGAGAGTGACAGGGAGTGAGAGAGGGGGTTAGGCATGAATATTTTCCCCCATCTTTCTCCCCTCCCCCTCTATTTTATTTTCTATCTCTCGCTCTCTTCCCCTCCTTCTCTCTCACCGCCTCTCTCTTAATCACTTCCTCTTCTATCTACTCTCTTCTATCTACTCTCTCTTCTATCTACTCTCTGTGGGGATTGATGTTCTTATTAGAAAATCAGATGTGCTATGCCAAAATAGAAAAGAATTGATGGAAATTCTTATGAGATGCAAAAAAAACCAAATAGTAAAACCATCTCAAGGCTGGAATAAACCAAATTATATGTAGAACCTGTGGTAAAATGGATGGATGGAGGTAAGCCTTGACCTAATGCTGAACGCAAACAAGAATGTTGGTATAAGACCGCAACCCTCTATGCTTGACGTGAGGAAAGAACCTTGGTATAATGGAAGATGCCACAAATGGGGTGGAAATCCTCTTGATAAGTTTAGGAAAGAACTCCTTAGGCGATGGCCTAGAGTTCCCTTGGAATCTTAAGGAAACCGTGGGAGACAACCCAAATGGAAGTTTTTTTGGTAAGAATCAGAAGTCCCTTTTTCATTTGACATATGACCTATATATAGGCTAAAGCTTACAAGGAAATAAAAGAAAATATAAAATATCTTCTAAAACAAATGAAAACTACATCAAGTTGGCATGTAAGCCATTATTAAACCACAATAAAAAATTACAAATTATCCAGCCATAATAATATGACTCCTTTATCCTTGGGCTTATAATAAGTTGAGAAATCTTTGTGGCTCTTTCTCCTTAGATTCTCATGAATTGGCTTGAGTCTCTAAGCCTCCTGGTCTAATCCATTAAGAGCTTCTTTCACCCTCTTTGCATAACATCTAGTAATTGGCCCCATCTAGTAAATCTAGTAATTGGCCCACATGGAACTTGCATTAAATCTTCTCTTGAAGTCGTGTCATTATCATCCATGATATCATTTGCCATCTTCCCCTCCTTCCCTCTCACCCCTCACTCCTCTCTCAAAGAGTGTGTGTGACAGAAAGAGAAGCAAGATAGAAGAGGAAAGAGAGTGATAACAATATTCTTTTACCTCACTCACTTCTCTTTTAATCTTTCTCTCTCTCTCTCTCCTCTTTCTTGCTTGCTCTCTAGCTCGCTCTTTCTCCTTCTCTCTCACTCCCACTTTAGTTCTTCCTATCTCTCTTCTGCCCTCCATATTTATCTTATTCCCTCTTTCTATTTTGCCCACTTCTTCTTTCACACTTCTCTCTCTCTTTCACTTATCCTCTCTCTCACCTTGTTCTTTCCCTCTTCCTAGCTTTCTCTCACACCTCCTTGTTAACTCTCTATCCCTCTCTCTCCTACTCCCACTCCCACTTACTTGTCCTCTTTGTTTTCCCTATTTCAATCTTATTCTTTCTCTCCCACCTTGTT
>NW_018251908.1:8116-9162 GCF_001263595.1 Phalaenopsis equestris | reverse complement strand
CTCTAACCAATCTCTACCTTATTCATCTCTCACACTTTCCCTACCTCCTCAATGTGTCTCTCTCTTATTATCTCCCTCTCTCCTCTTTCTTGTTTGCTTTCTTATCACTTTCTAGCTCGCTCTTCGCCTAACTCTTTCTCACTCCCACTCCACCTCTTACTATCTCTCTTTGCCCCCTCCACATTTATCTTACTCCCTTTTTCTTTTTTCCCCTCTTCTTTCACTCTTCTCTCTCACCTTCTTGCATCATCTCTATCTATCTATCTCCCTCTCTCTCATAATCACTCCCTCTATCTCACACACTCTCTCTTGACTACTCTTTCTTCTCTCTTTCTCACACTGTCTTCTCTCTCTCTTTCTCTTTATCTCAATCTCTCTCCCTTGGTTTTACACTTACTATTTTTCCCTCTATCTTTCTCTTTCTCTGTCTCTCTCTCCTCCTCTCTCTTCTTTTTCACCTCTCTCTCTTTTTGTCTCTCTCTATCCATCCACCCGTTTCTTTCTCTTCATATTTATCATACGTACTTCTCTTTTTTTGCTCTTTTTTTATCTCCTTTTGTTTTTTCTATCTGTTAGCCTCTCCTCCTTATCTCATTCCATATGTTTTTGCCTCCCTCTCTTTCTCTCTTCTCTCTCTCTCCTCTCACTCTCATATTTATCTCCCTCAATATCTCATTATCACTCCTCTACCTCCCTCTATCGCTTTTTGATCTCTTCCTCTTCTCTCCTTCTCCCTTTCTCTTATTCTCTTAATATATATCCCTCTCTCTCACTTTAACTTCCTTGAGACAGTGAGGGAGGAAGGGAGTTACAGTGAAGGAGGAAGGGAGTGAGCTAGTGAGTGAGAGAGAGGGCATGAAAGGGGACGAGAGAGAGAATATGGATGAAGGAAATTAGTGAGATTGGAACAGAGAGGAATAAATAGCTAGAGAGATAGAGAAAACATAGGATTGAGAGGGGAATAGATAAAGAGATATTGAGAGAGAGAAAGAGAGTGGGAAAAAAGTAGAGAAAGTTATAGAAATAGTGGAGAGAAGGCGAGAGCA
>NW_018251908.1:1322-7585 GCF_001263595.1 Phalaenopsis equestris | reverse complement strand
AGCGAGGAAGAGAATTAAGGAGAGAAGTAGAGAGGGAGGGAGTGGGAGAGAGGGAGAGTGAAGGTGAGCATGTGAGAGAGATCGAGCAACATATTGAGAGAAAGAGAGATAGAGAGGGCAAAAGAGTGTGAGTGAGAGTAGAAGAGATAGGGAGAGAGAGAGATAACAAGATGTGAGAGAAAGGTAGGAAGAGGGAAATAGAAAGGTGAGAGAGAGGAAAAGAGAAAGAGAGAAATTTGGGGATGGAGGTCGGGTGAGATAGAGAGATAGAATTGAGAGAGAGGAATAGTGGGAGTTTAGGAGAGAGATAGAGGGTGGGAGAGAGAGAGAAAGTGATGGAGAGAAGGGGAGTGAGAGAAATTAAGAGAAGAGAGAGAAGAAATGGAGAGAAAGAAGAGAGCAATAAGAGGGAGGGATAGGAAAATAGAGAGAGGAAGGGAGGTATGGAAGGGAAGAGAGATGGAAGTATGGAGGAAGAGAAAGAGGGTGGTAAAAGGAGGTAGAAAGAAAGTGTGTTATGACGTGAATGAGGAGAGAAAAAGATATTAGGAGGGAGAGAGAGGGAGAAAAAGAGATAAAGATTGAGTGGGGAAGAGACAAGGAGTACGATTGAGGGAGAGAGAGAGTGAGAGATAGTGATTAACAGAGAAAGATAGAGGTAGAGAGAGTTGGAGAGGAATTAAAAAAAGGAAATAGAGAAAATTAAAGATTGTTGTCAAGAGATAGAGCGAGAGAGAGATAGAGCAAGAGAGTTTTTTTTAGATTAATGAGTGGGAGAAAGAGATAGAGAGAGAGATAGCAAGAGAGAGAATAAAGAGAAGAGAGGTAGGGTGAGAGGGAAAAAGAGCTAAAGAGGGAATGAGGGAAGGAAGGAGGGAGAGAAGGAGAGATAAGGAGATGAAGATCTATTGAATAAACAAGGAGGGAGGGTGAGGGAGAGGGCAAGAGAGAAAGAAAGAAAGGAAGGGAAGGTAAGGGAGAAAAATAGAGAGAGAGGACTAGAAGTGAGAGAGTGAGAGAAGAGAGAAGAGAGTGAGAAAGAGAGAGTGAGTGAGCGAGAAATCGAGCAAGAGAGACATAAAAGAGCAAGAGATAGAGAGTGATAGCGAGGGATAGAGAGTGAGAGAGTTAGAAGGGTTGAGAGAAGAAAATAGAGAGAGGAGTGAGAAAGAAAAAAAAGTGAAATGGAGAGAAAGATGAGCGGTAATGATAGAGAGAAGGTGAGATAGAGTTGTGAGGAGTGAGCGAGGGAAATAAACAGTTAGAAAGAGAGTGGGAGGGTGAAAAGGGAGGGAAGGTTAGAAGGAGGGTGTGGTAATATTAAAAAGAGCATGAGAGAGAGGAAAAGAGAGAGAGAGAGAGGATGAGATAGTTAAGAAAGAAATATAAATAGAGAGAGGGGAAGGGAAGGGAGAGAGGGTTGGTTGGTTAGAGAGTGAAAGATAGTAGAGAAAAATGAGAGAGGGAGAGAGGGAGAAAGAGAAGGAAATAGAGAGAGTGAGAGAGAGAGAGGAAGAAATTGTGGGAGGGAGAGAGATAAAGGGTGGGAGGTAGGTAGAGGGATAGAGAGAGAGAGCATGAAAGGTATAAAAAGAGAGTGAGAGCGATAAAGGGAAGGAGCGAGTTAGAGATGAGCGAGAAAAAGAGAGAAAAAAAAGTAGTGAGGGAGAACCAGAATAGAAGGGTGGGAGAGTGAGAGAGAAAACAAAAAAGGAGAGAGAGATAGTGTGTGTTAGATATAGAGTGAAAGTTAGAGAGGGAGAGAGAAAGAAAGTATGAGAGGTAAATAGAGAAAAGAAAATGGGAGAGATAGAGAGTGACAGTGTGGAAAAGAGAGCTAATGAGAAGTAGAAAAAGAAGAGATAGAGAGAGAAATGGAGACAGAGCTGGAGAGGAAGAGGGATGGAGAGAAAGATAGAGAGAGATAGAGAGTGCAAAAGATGGAGTGAGAGAGAGGAATGATGAAAGTGGGACAGAGAGAGGGATGGAGTTAAAGAGCGAGAGAGAGCAAATGATGGAGAATCGAGAGAGATAAAGTGAGAGGAGGAGTAAAAGAGAGAAGGTAGATAGAGTGAGGGAGATTAAAAGAGGGGGAGAGAGGTCGAGGGAGTGAAAAATAAAGAGAGAGAAAAAGAAGATTGAGAATAAGAGATTGATATAAATAGTGAGAGCGATTGAAAAGAGACCAAAAGAGCGAGTGAGAGAGAAACAAAAAAAAACTAAAAGAAAGGGGAAGAGAAACCATGAAGAGTGAGAGTAAGAGCTTAGAGAAATAAATGGAGTGAGAGAAGAGAGAGAAGCAAGAGAAGATTCAGAGACTAGAGAGTCAAAAAAAGATAATGTGAGAGAAAGGAAGAGAGAAGAAGGGAAAGGGAGAGAGGGAGGTATGGAGATAGAGAGCTAGGAGTGGGACAAAGAAGAGTGAGAAAAGGAGAACAAAAAGAGAGAGAAAGAGAAGAAAATATGAAAGAGATAAAGAAAATCTAAAGAAGATATGGAGTAGAAGATTAGTGAGTAAAAAGAAGAGAGTAAGAGAAAGGGAGAAAAATGGAGAGAGAGGGAGTGTGAGATTGAGGAAGAGTGAGAGGAAGAGAGAGAGGGAGAAAGAGAAAGGAGCGAGAGAATATAGAGAGTACAGAAATAGAGAGATCTCACCAGAGTGATAAATAAATATAGCGATATGGAGGGAGAAAGGTAAGATATAAAAAGAAAGAGAGCAAGAGAGTGAGGAAGCGAGAGTGAGAGAGTGTGAGAATGGGATAGTGAGAGGAGAGTGCGAGAGAAGGAGAGAGAGAGGGATTGAGAGCAAGATAGGCCAAGAGAGGGAGAGACAGAGAAAGGGATTGAGAGCAAGAAAGGCAAGAGAGAATGAGATAAAAAAAAGAGTAAGAGAAATGTGTGAGGAGAGATGGACAAAAGAGGGAGCGAGATAGAGAGAAGGGGGAGAGGGAGAGAGTGGGGGGACAAGAATAGGAAAGACAGTGGAAGGGAGAGAGAAAGAAGAGAGAGAGAGACAAGTGAGGAAGCAACAGAGAGAGAAAAGAAAGGAGAGAGAGAGATGTAAGGTAAGATATAAGGAGAGAAATAGATGGAATTGAAGGTGGATAAAGGGAGAGCAAGGCCAAGAAGTAGGGAATGGAAGAGAGAGGGATGAAGATCGATAGAGAGAACAAAAGAAAGCAGAAGTGAGAGAGTGTGGGAGGGAGCGAGCAATAGTGAGAGTGGAAGAGAGTGATCCAGAGAGTGAGGGAGAAGGCATGAAAGGAGAAGAGAGAGAGAATAAAGACAAAGAAGGGAGAG
Organism: Phalaenopsis equestris; assembly: GCF_001263595.1. Classification (NCBI taxonomy): domain Eukaryota; kingdom Viridiplantae; phylum Streptophyta; class Magnoliopsida; order Asparagales; family Orchidaceae; genus Phalaenopsis; species Phalaenopsis equestris. The sequence continues at coordinate 4,285 of NW_018251908.1, read as the reverse complement.
AATTGGAGAATGAATAAAGAATAAGAAGGGAGAGAATTGAGATGGAGAAAGTTTGTGAGATTAGAATAGAGAGGGATAAATAACAGGATTGGGAGGGAGAATAAAGGATTGGGAGGGAGAACGATAAAGAGATACTGAGAGAGAGAGAGAGAGAGGGAAAAAATTAGAGAAAGTCCTAGAAATAGTAGAGAGGATGTGAGAACAAGGTTGAGGGAGCATGAGAGAGAGAGAGAGATTGATAGTGGAAGCTATTGTGTGGAGGAGAAAGATAGAGCATGAGAGAGATAGAAGGTGGAATGGGAGTAGAAACAGTGGAAGGGAAGGGGAGAGAGAAATATGAATAATAGAGAGGTTGGTAAGAGAAAAATATAGGGTGAGGAAGAGAGACAGTGAGAGGACCGCAAAGTAGAGAGCTTAAGAGAGGGAGGAAGGGACGGAACAAATGAGGTTGCGATAGAATAGAGAGAAGATGGAGAGAGTTGGAAGAGAGTGAGAGAGAGCGAGAGGGAGATAGAATGTAAGGGTGAGCAAGAGAAGAAAAGAAAAAGGGCTTGGTAAAAATTAAAAAAATAATGGAAGGTGAATATAGGAGAGGTATCCAAATAAAATGATGGAGAGTTGGTAAGTGGAAAAACAAGTGTGTGTGTGTGAGAGAGAGAGACTAAGGAAGTGATATAGATATAGAATGAGTGAGAGTGAGAGAGAAGAAAGAAGAGATAGTAGGAAAAGAGAAAGGGAGGTGTTGGGAGAGAGAGTGATAGAGCAAGAAAGAGAGAGATAGTGAGAGGCAGAAGAGAGTGAATAGAGAAAGCGAACGGGAGAAAGAGAGATAGAGTAAGTAGGAGAGAATGATTGAGAGAATGAAGGAGATAAGGGAGGGAGAGTTAGAGTAAACAAGAGAGGGAGAGGGAGTGAGGGTTAAAGAGAGGATGAGAGAGGCAGATAAAGATGAGTGAATGAAGATAGGAAGCAAAAAAAAGTGAGAGTTAAAGAGAGGGTGAGATGGGAAGAGAGAGAATAATGGATAAAGATAGGAAGCAAAGAAAGGGAGAGAGGTGTTGGGAAGTTTTGGAGGTGTGCATGGAGTTAGAGTGGGGTAGGGATAGAGAGAGTGAGTGGGAGTGGGGAAGAGAAAGATCGAGCAAGAAGTGAAATTGAGAGAGAGTGAGTGACAGAGAATGAGAGAAGAGAGTAAGAGTGTTAATAAAAGAGAGGGAGAGAGAGAGGGTAAGAGAGCAAGATAGACAGAGAGGGAAAGATAAGGTGAGAGAGAGAGAGAGAGAGAGTATTAGAACTTGATAGAGGAAGAAAGATAAAGAGAAGGACAATTAGAATGAGATAGAGAAAGAGAGGGAGAGAGCATGAGAGATATATAGAAAGAGATAGAGAGAATAAGAAAGAGGGAGAAAGGAATGGAGAGGGATAGAGGGATAGAGAGAAGGGGAGAAAGAGGGAGAGGGGGAGGGAGGGGAGAAAAAGAGAGGGAGAGATATTTAGAGTTGTGGAGTAATAGAGTGAGAGAGATAGAAAGATAAATTGAGAAAGAGTGGAGTAAGAGTGGGAGGAATAGAGAGAAAAAGATAGCTAGATGCAGATGAGAGAGAGGAGGATAAAGAATGAGAGAAATAAGGAGGGAGTGAAGAAGACAAAGGGAAGAGAAGCATAAAGAGATAGAAAGAGAAAGGCAGAGAAGGAGGGAGAGTGAGAGAAGAAGAGCAAGGGGAAAGAGAGAGGAAAAGGTCAAGAATGAGGCTTAGAGAGCTAGAGGAGAGAGGGAGGGCATATTGGTTTGAAAAGAGGGAGAGGATATAAATAAGGAAAAGAAAGGTTTGGGGAGAGGCGGAGAGTGCAAAATTGAAGGGAGAAGGGGTTATGGAGAGTGGGAGTGAAAGATCGAGAAAGACAGTGAGAGTTTTTGGGAGAGGAAAGGAAGGAGCAAAGAAGAGAGTCAAAGAGAGAATGTAAGCATAAAAAGGAGAGAGAACAGTAAGCAAGTGAACGGAGAGGGAAAGGAGAGGGAAAAGGAGAAAGGAAAGGGAGGAAGAGAGTGAGATAGAGAGAGGGAGGGAGGGCAAAATATAAAATGGAGAGAAGATGGTGAGCCGACTAGTGATAGAGAGAAAGGAAGTAAAAGAGAAAGAGAAAGGAGAGACAAAAAAGTGCTAGAGAGTGAATATGAGTGATAGAGAGGGAGCCACCAAGGGAGAAGAGACAGAAGGAAATTAAGGAGGAGGGAGGGATGAGAGAGAAAATGAGAGAAATGAGAGAATGGAGATGAAGGCTGAGATAGATAAAGAATGTGTGTGAGAGAGAGAGGAGAGAAAGAGAGAGAAAGAAAAATTGCATAGAGGTTGAAAGAGAAAGGAAAGGTGGAAGGGAGAATGAGAGAGTAGAGAGAAAGAGAGATCAAGAGAGAGTGGGTGAGGAGATTAGAGAGTGAGAAGAGAGAGTGCGTGTGAGAACAAGAGTGATATTATAGAGACGGCATGAGAGAGTGAGGGAGAGATATAGATGAACAGTAAGTGAGGGGGAGAGGGAAAAGGGGAGATTGAGATTGTGAATGCAAGCAAAAGATAGCAGGTGAGAGCAAGGGTGAGACGGAGCAAGCAAGAAAGAAGGAGGGAGGAGAGAGATATTAGGGATAAGGGGGAAGAAGGCAAGAGGAGAGATACAAAGAGAGAGAGAGAGAAGGAGGGACAGAGAGAATCAGATAAGAGGGAAAGAAAGAGAGAGTGTGTGTTTTAGAAAGAGGGAGAGCTCAAAATAAAGTTAGGGAAAGGATGGATTAAATGAGAGAATATATAAAGAGCGAGTGAGAGAGAAGTGATGAGAGAGAGAGGGGGAGAGAAAGTGAGAAAGAGAAGGAGACTTAAGAGGACAAGGTGGAAGGAGAGAGATGGAGGGAGTGAAGGAGAGATGGAAGGCATGATTGAGGGAATAGGAGAGAGAAGGAGAGAGAGAAC
>NW_018251908.1:0-1233 GCF_001263595.1 Phalaenopsis equestris | reverse complement strand
AGAGATGTTGAGAGAGAAGAAGAGAGAGACATATAGATGAGAGATAGACCAAGGGATCGAGAGCAAGAAAGGGGGTAAGAGAGATAGAGATGGATGGGAGTGCTAGAGAAATGAGTGAAGATAGTGACAAACAAGAGTGCGATAGTGGGAGAGAAAGAAGAAAAGTTAGAGATAAAGTGACAAAAGGGCGATAGAAAGTGAGGGGTGAAAGAGGGATAGAAGGGGAAAGAGATTGAGTGAGAGAGAGAGAAAAGGAGGAAGAGAGAAAGGAAGGGAGGGAGAGAAGAAGAGGGAGAGATAATAAAGTAGGTAAAAGTGCTACAGGGAGGAAGAGAAAGGGGATGGGAGAGAGAGAGGGCGGGAGAGAGAGTGGGTGGGAGAGGGAGAGGGATAGGGAGTGGGGGGAAGAGAGAGTGTGGGAGAATTGAGAAAGAAAGAAAGAGTAAGAGGGAGAAGAAAGTAGGGAGGAGAGAAGTAGGGAAGAAGGGGGGAAGAAGGGGGAGGTGGTCAAGAGTTAGATAGAGAGAGTGGGAAAGAGAGAGAGAAAAGAGGAAGCATTAGAGTAAAGAGAGAGCATGCATGAGTAAGAATGAAATAGAGAGAGATGAAGGGAGGGAGAGACATAGAACATGAGAGAGAGATAATGACAAAGAGAATAGTAGGGAGGGAGAGAGTCAGAATGAGAGAGATAGATCAAGGAAGAAAGAGAGAGCAGGAGAGATTAGAAAAGAGGGAGGGTGAGAAAGGAGAGAGATAAATGAGAAAAATCAAGAGAAAGTAAGAGAGAGAGAAATCAAAGGAAAATCTTAGAGAGCACTGACGTAAAAAATGAAAGAGAGAGTGAGAGTGAGAGAAGGAAAAAGAGAACAAAAATGAGAAGATAAAAATATGTAAGAGAAGAGGGAGGGTGGGAGAGGGAGAGAGAGATAAAGAGAGAAAGAAAGAAGAGAGAGCTAGTGAGGGCGGAAGAGAGAGACAAAATAGGGTGAGATAGTGGGGGAGGGAGAGAGGGGGAGAGAGGAAGATAGAGAGAAAGAGAGAAGAGAGGAGGAATGAATCAAGATAGTGGGAGAGAGGGAGAGAGAGGGAAAGAAAGAGTGAGAGGCAGATAGAAGAGTGAGATACCCTCCCTTTCTCTATTTAATCATCTCGATACTCTCTCACTCTTTCTTCTGCTCTCTCTTACTTCCCTCCCTCTCTCTCCCTCTCTCTCTCTCACTCAATGTCTTCCTC
>NW_018251907.1:0-1034 GCF_001263595.1 Phalaenopsis equestris | reverse complement strand
GGTGCAAATAAATAGGGAAATACTATTATCGGGCAAAGAACCGGGCGTAGAATTGGACATTTTAGAGTGACAGACTAAAATCCCTAATTCAGTCCTATTATTTGGGTACTGAAGTGTAGATGTTAGCCCTCAGGTGATGGGAATGTGGGAGCTCCGAAGTGAGAGCCGGTATCCTCCCAGCCTAGTCGCAGATTCAGTAAACAAGCATAAGATTAGTCAATGTTCTTTATGCCTGGACCAAAGGGTAAAGAATAGGTAATATGTATGCTCCTATTTGGCACAATATAAATTGAACTAATTCATTTTATCCATTCACTATAATTTCTTGACAAGGAGAATGATGCTTTCTTATGTATTGAATATCACAATCAAACCCTATTTTATATCATTAGTTATTTATTAGTTATTAAAATTATCTATTTATTTCAATTGTCTATTAGTGACAGATAAGCAAATTGAACGTCGTTGTTGTGATTAAAGTCTTGCTTTTTTAAAAGTCTTAGTCCGTGATTCTAAAACACTCCCTGTGGGATCGATATCTAGGACTCCATTAGAGCCCTGTATTACTTGAGCAATACGTATACTTGCGTTGACAAATTCGACTTTAACATTATTGAATATTATAATTATATAACTTAATCAAATCACACAAATCTATAGCGTCATCAATATGCTGCAAAATTAAATCTTCTAGCAGCGTCATCAAATTCTTGTATTTGTCAATTACAAAAAGAAGTCCGTCACCGACCCTTCTGCAATTTGTACGAACATTACCAGTCTATGGGAGATATTAGAGGATGAGAAAGCACTGAAGATGAAGAGGAGTAATTAAAGAATTTGGACTCTCTACTGTTTAAAATTAATTATGTTTTTAATGTAATTGTGTTGAATTAGCTTTGCTTTAAACTCATAAAACTTTAATTATATGTTTACTTTAGTTTTTAACGTTCTAGTGTTTTGTGGCTTGATTTCAAATTTGAATTAGAGTGTCATTTTCTTTATGTGTGAATGTGATAGAAAATCTATGTTTGTAA
>NW_018251906.1:19266-30100 GCF_001263595.1 Phalaenopsis equestris | reverse complement strand
CTCAACCAAAAGTGAGGTCAACAAGTGCAAATAAACAGGAAACTATTCATTGAAGGGTGTAGAGTTAGAGGACTTTAAAGTTACAGGTTAAAGACCAAAACTTAGTTTACTATTTTAGGTTTTGATACGAGATGTTAGCCCCTAGGTGGAAGGAATCGAGGGAACTCTAGAGTGAGAGCTAGTATCTTTCGTGCCTAACCGGTCTTCAGAAGTATTCAAAATTTAAATTAGCTAATGTTCTTTATAGCATCTCTAGTAAGGATAAATAAAATTATTGCTCTTATTTGGCACAACACAATATACATACTTCCACAATAGAATTCCTATACTTATTACTGATTCATGATAAGGAGAAAGATATTTTCATATTTAGTGCATTTCTTCTACAAAAACTTAAGTTATCTTTTTAAGTTTGTTATGTTTTTTTCAAAATATTAAAATTACCAAAAATATTTAAATTTTCTTTACTACAAAAAGGTCTTTAGTTTAAATAGTTATCTTTATAAAAATAGAAAGTTTTCCAAAAGTACTTTAGTTTAAATAGTTATCTTTTTAAAAATAGAAATTTTTCCATATTTCATATCTTCCCTATGGGTTTGATATTCATGTCTTAATCAAAAAGTCCTATATTACTTTATAACAATATGTATACTTACGTAGTATCCCAATATATATAAATAAAAAGTTAAACTCTTATTTTTCTTCAAGATCAAGTTTTTGGTTTTTTTGCGAAAGAAGGAAATCTAAGTGAAAAATATAATTAGAATTATTGTTATAATGTAGCATATAAGCAATTTCTGGGTCAACTAACGGCTAAGAAACTGTTATACATCTCTTGTGCGCTTAAACTAATGAACCTTTGACTAATGAATTTCTTCCTCATGGTATCTTCCTTCTTCTTTAAATCCATATCCCATGAAGACATTTTCTCTAAATCTCTCTTTCTTTTAGACTTTTAGGGCTGAAAATGATCTTGGGTGAAATTCCTTCACAAAACCCTTCTATTTATAGGCCTAAATCCCTCAAATAACTTCTAAGCACGCTTTTACAAACTAATTGGTAGTTAAAGCTTCTAGAATCTTAATTTTGCACATGGTTTTTAACTGTCATGCTTAAGCACTGAATCTTGGTGCTTAAGCGCAAATGCACATTTTTGCACCAGTCAACTTTACGTCCAAATTCTCATTCTAACCTGTCTAGGTTACTAAATAAAGTCTTAAACTCAATACTACACATAATAGCTCAAAAATACTCCCCCAATTTTTATTAATCACACAAAAATGATAATCAAAGCAAAGCACACTAATAACTATGAGTTGTCTCTCACAAAGTGCTTAGTTTTTCGTCATCAACCCAACATAACCAGTGCTTATTCTAGTTGACCCAACATCATTACTTCAATAAATTTAAGTTGATCCCTATAAAATAAGGTTTCAGTTTATGACCATTCACTTTAAAAACTTTATCAATCTTAGGATCTTTAATATCCATAGCTCCATAAGGATAAACTTTCATCATAAAAAATGGGCCCATCCACCTGTTCTTATGTTTGCTTGGGAATAATCTTGACCTTGCATTATATAGCAAAACTTCCTACCCTGGCTGAAAATTTTTAGTAAGAATCCTTTGATCATGCCCAATTTTTATCTTTTTTCTGTAAATCTTAGCACTTTCGTAAGATTCATTCCTTATCACTTCAAGCTCATTTAATTGCAATAATCTTTTCTCACCAGCATTTTTCAATTTATAATTGAATACTTTAATTGCCTAATATGCTTTATGCTCAAGTTCAACTGGTAAGTGACAAGGTTTCCTAAATATTATCCTATATGAGGACGTTCATATAGGACTTCTATATGCAGTCCTATAAGCCCACAAAGCATAGTCAAGTTTGACTGACCAAATCATTTTTGTTGGATTAATAGATTTTTCGTTAATTCTTTTAATTTCCCGATTGGATAATTCAGCCAAACTACTTGTCTGAGGATGAAAAGTTGCCTGAGGATGAAAAGAAGTAGCAATCTTATGGTTTATATGATATTTCTTTAATAAATTCTTTATTACGGTATTTCTGAAATGAAAAATTCTTTATTACGGCATTTCTGAAATGAATTCCCCCATTAGTTATGATAACTCTCGGCATCCCAAATCTACAAAATATGTTCTTTCTCAAAAATTTTGCAACAATTTGAGCATCACATCGAGGTAAAGCAATAGCTTCTAAACATTTGGACACATAGTCCACTGCTAACAAAATGTATAAATTCCTAAAATATGGTATAAATGATCCTATGAAATCTAATCCCCAAACATCAAATATTTCAACTTCTAGTATATAATTGAGGGGCATCTCACTTCTTCTAGAAATATTGCTTACTCATTGACATCTATCACAAGTTTTATATAAGTATTAACATCTCTAAAAATAGTCGGCCAATAGAATCCAGATTGTAAAATTTTGCATGTTGTTTTATCAACACCAAAATGTCCCCCAAAATCTGAATTATGACATTTTTTGGATAATATCATAAGTTTCTTCTAATAGTACACATTTCGAATAATCAGATCATTTCCATGTTTATATAAAAAATGGTCATCCCAAAAATAAGTCTTAGCTTCAGAAATAAATTTCCTCTTCTGTTGGTATGTCATTCCATAGGGTATAATGTATAATATAATATCACTAATAAGAAAGTTCACAATGTTGGCATACCACGAAACACACCACTCATTAATATTGAACAATTTTTTATCTGGAAAATGTTCATTAATTTTTTATCAAAATAGAGAGGTTTTTCTAATTCAAGCCTGAAGAGATGATCAATAATTTGATTTTCATTTGCCTTTTAATCTACTATTTTAAAATCAAATTATTGTGGAAGAAAAATCCATCTTATAAGTCTAGGTTTAACGTCCTTAATTTTCACTAGGTACTTAATAGAAGAATGATTTGTATGCACTACATAATGAGTTCCAATTAAATATGATCTAAATTTTTCAAAGGTGTATACTATTGCTAATAACTTTTTTTCAGTTGTTGTTTTTTTCAGTTGTTGTATAATTATGTTGTATAATTAATTTAAGTTTCCATTAAGAGTTTTACTAGCATAGTGAATTACTTTGAAAGTTTTCTCATAACTTTGTCCTAAAACAACTCCAATAGCATAATTACTAGCATCACACTGTTGGCTAGCATCACACTAGCATCACACATGAATTCAAAAGGTTTTCCCCAATTTGGTGAAACTATAATTGGTGCAGTGATTAATTTTTCTTTTAATAACTTAAAAGCTTTTAGGCACTCTTCATTAAAACTAAAAGTTGTATCTTTCTCCAGTAAATGGCATAAAAGCTTAGTAATTTTTGAAAAGTCTTTAATATATCGCCTGTAGAATCTAGCGTGTCCTTAAAAAATCCTAATTTTCCTTACATTTGTTGGATAATATAAATTAACGATCACTTGAATTTTAGCAGGATCTACTTCAATACGATTTTTTGATATTTTATGTCCTAATACAATTCCTCCTACTACCATAAATTGGCATTTTTCTCAAAGGACTAAATTTGTTTCTTCACAGTACTTAAGGACTTTTGATAAATGTTCTAAACATAAACCAAATGAAGTTCCAAATGCTGAAAAATCATCCATAAATACTTCAATCCATTTTTCAATTAAATCACAAAATATTGCTATCATACATCTTTGAAATGTAGCAGGGGCATTACATAAACGAAAGGGCATTCTTCTAAAAACAAAAGTACCATACGATCTAGTAAATTTTTTTTTTCTCTTGATCCTCAAGAGTTATTTGTATTTGGTGATAAATAATATATCCATCTAGAAAACAAAAGTATATAAGCTCAGCTAGTCTATCCTACATTTGATCTAGAAAGGGTAGTGGAAAAAGGGTAGTGGAAAATAACTAGAAAGGGTAGTGGAAAATAATATTTCTTAGTGGCAAGGTTTAATTTTCTATAGTCAATGCATATGAGCCATCCTTAACCCTGTACCTTTTCTAGTAGACATTAATACATTATGTTCATTTACAGTCACCGTTACTCCACCTTTCTTGGGAACACAATAAATTGGACTAACTCATGCACTATCTGAAATAATGTAGATAATTCTAGTGTCTAACAACTTTAAAATTACTTTCTTTACAAATTATTTCATAATAAGATTCAATCTCTTTTGAGGATCAACCATGGGTTTGTCGTTCTCTTCTATGTGAATTCTATGCTTACAAATTGGAGGACTAATTCCATTAATATCAGCAATTATCCATCCAATGGCATTCTTAAAATTTTTCAATATTTTCATCAATATATCTTTTTCTTCTCTTCTTCTTCCATCGTTAACTTTGAGGAAATTATAACTGGTGAAGTAGAAAATTCTTTTAAAAAGACATATTTTAAGTGCTCAGAATTTTTTGCTTGCTAAAGCTTCGGACTTGTCTTCTTCTGTTTCAATTGATGGACAAAATGATTTATCTTTTTCTAGAGTGTCTTCCTCAAAAAGTTCTTCACATCGATCTAATTCCTCTTCTTGCTCATGTTCCAAATCTTTTTTTTTTCATATTTTTCTTCATAAGTTGTGTTGAAATGACATTCACTTAGATATCTTTTAACATCCATCCTATAACATTCATCATTTTTACCTTTTATAGGATATTTCATTGATCTTGAAATATTGAAAGTAACAGTTTGATCATTGACTGGCATTGTTAATTCCCATTTCTGCACATCTATCATTGCTCTTTTTGTTCCCCTTTCTGCACATCTATCATTGCTCTTCCTGTGGCTAGGAAAGGTCTCCCCAAAATGATAGGTATATATATCTTCCTCCATATCTAGCATAATGAAATCGATAGGAAAGATAAATTGATCTACTTTCACTAAAACATCTTCTATAACTCCTTTAGAGTATATTATTGAATGATCTGCTAACTGTAGAGTTACAGTAGTGAGATTTTTTCCCCTAATCCCAATCTTTTAAATATTGATAATGGCATAAGGTTAATGCTTGCAACTAAATCTCATAAAGCTTTCCAATAAAATCTGTCTCCTATTACACATGAAATTGTAAAGCTACCAGGATCTTTAAGCTTTTTAGGAAGCTTCTTCTGAATTATAACACTACACTCCTTATTAAGTGCAACAGTCTCACTATCTTCAAACATCCTTTTCCTGTTGAGAATATCCTTCATAATTACATAACTTGGCATTTTTTCTAAGGCTTCAACAAATTAATATTAATTGTAAGCTTCTTAAAAATCTCCAAAAATTTTGAAAATTTCTTATCCAACTTTTGCTGACAAAGCCTCTGAGGAAATGGCGGTGGTGGTTGTTTTAAGTTAAGTTTAAGTGGAGAAATATGACTTTTAGAATCTTTTGGAGCGTCCTTTTTTTATTCTTCAATTTCTTCTCTCTCTGCTTCAGTTTATTTTTTAATGCTACATTTCAACTCTTTTTCGCTTCTAAGTTGAACAGCTTTTACTTGCTCTTTATTCTGGTCTTTTGGATTTTTTTCAGTATTACTAGGAAGTGTTCCTTGGGATCTATTACTTAATGAATTTATGATTTGTCCAAGTTGATTCTCAATATCTCTAATTGTAGCTCCTTGACTTTGTAACTGATTTCCTATCTGTAACACCACTTCTTTTATAAATAACTTCTTCTCCTTAAGATGCGTATTACTGTTGAAACTTGGAGGATAAGTCGATATATTATTATTATTCCCTTGGTTGTTCCAGTTTCCCAATGAGTTTACTTGATTGTTCCCCCATTGCTGGTTGTTCCCCCATTAGGGACCAAACTTTGGATTAGTCAATGTTCTTTATAACACTTGGAAGAGGGTAAAGAATCAAATTGCTCTTATTATGTTAACTTTGATTTTCAACTGCACTTTACTTTTATTTTCATATTTTTAATTATAAAATAATTTTAAAATTTTATTTAATATATTCTCCAACTTCACCGTGGGATCGATATCTAGGAATTCATTAGAGACATTTATTACTTGAGCGATACATATACTTGTGTTGATTTTAATGGAGATTTGGCAGTTTAAAAAGAGTTTTAAAAGATAAACTATTTACATAAAATGTACTTTTTTTGAGATTATATTGCATATTTATTATATATCTGTCGTGTGTAACTTTGTAATATTGAAAAATATTTGCAAAATTTACACACTAAATCTACGCTAGCATCAATAAGCCTAATCTTACTTGATGACAAATAAAGCCTCTCTCTATGTGATCTCTCTTCAAACTTGGCTCAAATATATGTGTAAAAATATTTTGTTTCACGAGGCAAAAAAATTCTCACCTCCATTTGCATGTCGTATCGTGAAGTATTTAGCGTGAATAGGGATCTTCATAACTTTGAAAATGAAGATAAAAAACTATTTCTTCATTATTTTGTTTAGCTTCAAATATCCATAAGTATGAAGCTACCAGTGCAAACACCAGGATTAGTGCAATCATGTCTTAAACATGGTTCAGAGACTAGGCATAAAAAACATAAGGAAAAGCATGGATCACATGGAAAATAATTCTTAACATAGAGGCTTCCTCTAGCATTATCATATACTTATTTTTCTCTAACACCAACATAAAATGAAAAGAAAGATTAGGTTTTAGTGAAAACTCACCCTCGTGGTGGTTGTTGATGCTTTGTTTTTGCTTGTCCAGGCTCCTTGGTCATTAAGATGGTTATGGAGTTCTCCTCCTACAATAAAGCTCCTTAAGTAATTCACTCTCTTGCTCTCACATTAAAAAAGAATGGAATGAAATAAAAAGGTGAGGAATAAGAAAGTTAAGCAAGGAGAAGAAAATGAAGGAAGAAGGTTTTTCTCATAGAACTATCCAAGAACTCATCTTAAGCTCCTTAACTCTCCAAGAAGCCCCCCTCTATAAAATTCACATTCATCCTCTCTCCTTTTCAGCAACCTCAAGTTCAGAAAGGCTAAGAAGATGAAAGGGGAAAAGATGGAAAGAACATTTCAAAATTCAAGCCTCCAAGAATCATGAGCACCCCTCCGAGTGTCTTGAAGACAACATGTAATTAGATATAAATTAGTTAGTGGCTAAATACTTTTTATTGAATCATTCATAATGTTTTAAGTGAAGAAATGTTTCAAGTCCAGAAATTGGCCTCTAGTGGCTTAGTTCGGGCAAGATGGGACACCTAACTAGAAGCAATAAAATGTCTTGCATAGGGGCGCTAGCCTTGGCCAGGGTTAAGGAAGTTGTGCTAGTTTACTCCATAATGTGTTATTCTTTTAGAAATAGGTGTGTCCTAGACCAATATTGTGGTTTCTCTAAGAGGGAAAAGTGTGCCTGCATCTTAATACTATTTTTATAAGCTCATTATCATCAAATGGTGGTGTGGTAGGTCCTCTAGTGTGGGGGTGTCTAGAAAGCTCTAGGAGACTAAAGTTAGAGTGTGTCGATCCATATGCATTCGGGATTTTGATAAAGGTAGGAGTGAGGGCTCTAGGAAAATTCTAGGCTTGGGTGTACTAAAGTTAGAGTGTGTTTTACATATGTAAACTTCCATTTTTGTGCCTTAAACTCATATCAGAGTTCTTGAATGTATGTCTTGATTTATGGGGACTTATATATGAATATAACCAGTTCCCATAATGTTCAAATGGACATTTTACACATGTAAATAATAAATGGATGCAAATAATGTCCACTTCAAAATCTAGTCCTGGAATCTCTTCATAGCTTTAGGGGAAAATCTTTAAATTTTATGATCAACTTAACTACATCACTGGTCTCTCAGTTTTTGAAAAGAGACTTATGAAAATTGAAACAAGTTTGTCTTTGATGGCAAAACTTATTACCTTTAATTCGTTAGTGGTTGACATAATTTATTGACATACAAGAACATATGTATGTCCATACTTTATTTTCTTAAATGAAATGTCACACAGATCATTCAAAATTTATAAACAAATACTTTCATTGGAATGTTTAGAGGCTGAAATAAATTTATAAGTTTATAGATACTTAATGTTAATAATCTAATATTCCTTACAATGAATTGGTGCTACAATAGCAAATTCCACTAATGCTCTTAAATTAGCTCCTTTATGGTCAATTTTTTTAAGATTGTTAAAATGGTTGGATTGACCTTTGAAACGTATGCGTGGTATTAGAACCTTTTTGGCTAGATTAGTGAAATAAGGTGAATACCAATTCATAAATGTTCTTTTAATTTATTTGAGACTTCATATTCAAATTCTACCTTTTTTCTATACTTGAAGATTAGGACCCTCTAGAAAGTTTTTGAATTTGATAAGTACACAATTGGGATCCCTCTTCGACATCCATCTTACATCAATATAATAGGATTGTGTGGTCAGAGCTAAACTATTGACATAATGGTTGATCTTTAGTGCACATAGATAACTTAGACTCTTCTTGGATTACAAGAACTATCTTTACTTCTTTTTCATCCTCTTCTTAAAAGATCTTTAATAAGTATTTTACTTTTTTCTTTGGCCAACCAAGTAGCCTATACTACATGACTCATCCTCCAAGCTAGACTCTAGGTCATATGCATTATGGATGTTCTATTATTCTAATTTGGTAAAGAGACTCTTGTGGTTGGTGTTTGATCTTGATCTAGTATTACTTCATAACTTCTTATAGTTAATAAACTACTCATAAGTTTGGAAAATTGTAGGAATTTTTGAATGGTTCATCATTGTCTTTTGTTAACATCTTTTGTGTTTTTTTTAGTCTTTTTTCAACATTTTTCTTCATTTCCATTAATTATTCTATATTCTCTTTTATCATCACCTTTCTTATGAATATATTTTTTTTTGGGATTCTTATTTCTTTCTCCTGCATATCTTATAGTTGCGGGTCTTGTGGATGTATTTTTTTACGGGATTCTTATTTCTTTCTCGTCCATATCTTATAGTTGCGGGTCTTGTGGATGTATTCTGCTTCATCTTCATAAGTTGTTACTTTTAAAAGACTTTTATCTAGATGATTGGGCACAACGTTTTCAAAAAAAATCATATCCTCCAGTAGGAAAGAGATATTACCATGAAAATAAGGCTTCGTAAGTCTACAAAATTAAGATAAGCTTTATTTTAATTTAATGATTCCATTCTCTGTAAGGACATGCCCTAAATCTAGATTAATATAACGAATATAATCATTAGTGGCCAAAATTTCACAAATAAAGTAGTTGATGTTAGGAAAAGTATCCAAATTGGAAGAAGTAAGCTCAAAGGAATGAAACATACATTTTAATGATAAAGTGTACTGGAGAGGCAAAATGTAATAATTCAACCAGCTAATGTTGGAGGTATATACCTGAAAAGTGATAGTTGAAGAGTTTTAAAAAGTTTGTTAATGATTTTGAATTGATTAGGTAAGGTTAAAAGATGACTTATGAATAATGAATTTGACTAACTTAAATGATTTGAGATCTTTATGTTAAAGATAAAGTCAAGTGACAAGGATTCTAGATGAGAATGAAGAAACGGCCTAGACAATATGAGGAATTCAAGGTGGTGGATTAACCTAGACTTTAGGAATAACTTCTCCAGTCAAGATATACATGATTTTCCATCATCCTATGGACATTAGATTCAGTCAACTAGAACAAAACTCATAACCAGTAATCACCCTTAAACACTGCAGCATAGTGGATCCAAAGAATCAAGGTTATCTGAAATACATTCATGGCCAAATGTTTCCACGACCAAAATTATTGCTCAAAATCTCCACCAAACTGTGAAGAATCGATTTTTTCTTGTATTTGGTGTAATGTGTCAATTCAATTCATCTCCTTTATTTCTTGAAGGACCTTAGAAACTTTGCTTCTCATCGATGACGTGCTTGAGCTAAAAGCACTCAGGGTTGCATCTACTTATCTTCTATGCAGAGAAGAGGAAGAAAGTATGGCTCATTTATTCTTTCATTGAAGCTTTGCTGAACAACTTTTCCTTTAGATGAATCAAAAGCTGAAAATATCTCTCCCTACTAGGTTATTTTCTTCTTATGGTGACCAGTGGAATGACTGGTCCTCCTCTTTGAACCCATTAATAAGATGCCTTCCAGGAATTACCAATTATTTCTTATGGTCAACCAGCAATAATATTAAGATTTAGGATCAAAAAACCAAAATAAAACCAACAAATACATTCATAAACAAAATTAAATATCTTCAAAAAGTTATGAATTTTGCTAAACTAAAAGAAAGATTTTTTCATTCAACCATTTGTACATAATACTCTCTTCCCATAACAGTTATCTTCTTCAACCTATATTCTAGAGAAAACTTGATATAAGGGTGGATGAAAGTTAACTTTGATGGGAGCTGGAAGGACGAAAATGCTAGAATTGAAAAAATTTTATGGGACTATAAAAGACATATGAAAACTAGTTTTTCTACTCCTATTTTTGTCAACTACTCTATCTAGGCTATGGATGAAGTGTTGGTAGTTTCACTCTATATTGCTAAGATAATTTGCTGTCACAAACTCATTATAGAAATGGACTCTCAAAGCTTGTGAAGATATTATATGGGCATCACTGCTCCACATTGTTTGGTCTCTCATTAATTTAAATCGATTTCCAACATCTCAAGTCATCCTCTCATCATGTGGTCATTCATACAAAGATTGATTGGCTTTCCAAAGTAGCTCTTAATTCTCAAACTACTTGTGTTGAAATCTCCTCCTACTAAGCTTATGTTGTTCTTAAAAAAGATTTGCTTGATCTTCCCTATATTGGAACTTCTCCTGGTCATTTTAGTTTTTATCAATGAAGTTATGTTTTACCAATATATATATATATATATA
>NW_018251906.1:0-19231 GCF_001263595.1 Phalaenopsis equestris | reverse complement strand
TATATATATATATATTATATCCATCAAAAAGGTTTGACATCTAATGAAAGGAAGCTTAAGAGTGTCTCCATGAAGCAAAACTTTTAAAAATCAACAAATGACATTAAAATAAAAGATCACGTCAATGGTGCAACTAGATTTGTCTGGTGAGTTGGCTGGTTGTTTACTTTCCTTAGGAATGTTACTCTAAAGAACTTGAGTCATTGAAGAGAGCACCAAGATCTTTTTAACCCAATAAGTTAGCTGCCAAGGGATTTTGGTATTCTTCTATAAGATCTAAATCAATTGTAAAACATCAGATTATATGTGGATATAATTCACCTTAAGTGAAACAACAATTTTAAGAGCCCAAAAGATAACAATAGTTTCAGTTTCGAAGGTAGTACTAGTCAACCCAGAAGATCAAAAAAATCACAAATAGTTACCAAAATGATCATTGCAGACACCCCCAATTTCAGTAGTAGTTGAGGTTAAACTTCCATCAGAGTTGAATTTTACTAGAGATAAAGCTGGCTTCCTTCATTTTACTATTTGTACAAGTGGACCTTTCATAAGAGCAGTAATTAAATTAGGTAAATTTTCTTTGAAACGATTTTATACTCTAGTAATGTAGATGCAACAATTTATAAATATATTTAGGTTTGAGACTTTTTTATCCTAATACTTAACACTGTTTCTGACCATTAAAATAAACCAAGCTATATTAAGAGGGACAAAATGTAACTTATACTCCTTCCATTCCTTTAAGTAGTCTTCCATGTTGCTCTAGTTGTAGAATGCATTCTTGAGATTCAGATACTCCAAAGTTGAGGCCTAAACTACTGTTGAGATCTAACAAGAGAAGAACAAGTGATTCAAATTTTCCTCCTCAAAATAACATAAATAGCAATTAAAAGCTCCCATCAAACCCTTCAGCTTGAGAAAATCAACAGTAGGCAAGAACTCTTTAAATAACTTCCAGTAGGACACAAACATTGATTGTGTTAAAAATTTATCCCATATATGTTTCCCCAAAAAAATATAATGCCGCTTGAAGGACGATCTGAAGATGAAAGCATTGAGGGATTGACTTGAAGAGTTCTTCGTTACTAATTTTTCTTTCCTGCTAAAATCAATAGAATTTTCCTTATTTATTTGTATTGTATTATGATCAATCAGCTGACTAAGGGATTTAACATTCCATTGACCTCCAATCTAGAACTCAGAGAAAGATCTCTTTAGATCTTAGCCAAGGGACTCTGAACTCCCTCTTGATAAATGGATTTCACATAAAATAAGGCCTATGGATATTTCGTGTGTTAGCCTCATATGGTAAGTTAGCATAGGTCTCACTCATTTCTCCTATGTAATTGTGATGTCCATGTATATGTAAAAGTAAAATAAAAGTGGAAAATCTATGATGGGCTGCTTGAATTGCATGTTGCATGATTTCATGCTTTTGATGATGTCTTCATGTGGAATGCTTGTATTAATGATGTTCTTTACCTTTAATAAGTATTAGCTAGGAATGATTATGGGTGAAATTGTTGGAAGAGATGAGTATAAGAAAAAGGAATAAAAATTTAAGAAGTTAACTCAGGAAGGAGAGCATGGAAATAACTCTAAAATTTAAAAAAAAATATTTATTTCTTTCTAATATATAAGTAAATTAACGACGATCAAAATGAAGGCAATTCAAAATATAAATAACTTTATGAACTCTTTCCTATAAAAACTAAAAATGCTTTAAGCATGTAAATCTATAAAATTATAATCAACTCATAAAAAGGTCCTTCAACTTTAGAAATATGAGCTTAAAATATCTTCAATTTTAAACTTTTGAAAAGTTCAACATAATATTTTATTATAGAATCCTTGCAGGAGTAAGGACCTGTCAAGCGCTTAAAAAAATCTTTTTGATGTTAAGAAGTAACTCTATTTTTTTAAGAAAAAAATTTTTAATCTTGTTTTCTAATCTCCTCCAAATTAAAGAAACCCTTTTTTATAGCTTAAGAGAAGTTTAGAAGAAAAATCTTTTTCTTAAATTTACTTTCAAAACTAAAAATTTGAAAGACATTTTTTCTCTAAGGTCTAGAGGTTTGACATATTCTTCAAATATTCATTTTAATGATTTCTTTTTAGAACTTTTCCTTTTAAAGATATCTTCTTTAAATCTAATTTTAAATACTCTTCCCAAATTCCTAGTCAAATTTATCTACAAGAGAAATACTCTTCAAAGTGTGTTTTAAAACAAAACTACTTGAGCTTTAATAAATAAAATACATAAGCTTGTTAGGATCTCTTTCTAATGCTTAGCTCACACAAGAGTAATATATTAACTAAAACAAGTGACTACCTCACTCAACATGTCTCACCAGAGAAATGTATAATTTTTTTGACTTAGACTGTATAGTATAAAATCCTAGGGTCATTATGAATTAAATAATTCATATGGAAGAAGAGCATGTATCTTATCTATTTTCTTCAATGAGACAGTGTTTTCAGTAAATCTTTCTTTTGTATGAAAATATTATTTTTTTATACAGGTAATAAGAAAGAACTTACACTACACGTGTGGTTAAGAAATTGACGATACTATTGAACTCTGAATGATGAATTCCCAAGGACGTTTTTAAAGGGAACGTTATTCCCCAAATTTAGGTATGTGTACCCATTATTTTTCCTATTAGTTGTAATGAGGGATTCAATTCTATTTAGAAATACCTCCCGCCTATCTTCCCTTTTTTCCATGGTTATCATGAAATTTAGTTCACTTTCCTTTCAATCCATATCCAATTTCACACCAATTTCAAAATCATAATTCCAATCCCTAACTTCAACTCAACACAATGTATATTCCAAGATGAAGCTTAAACCTAGACAATGATCATGAAAACTCATTATGATTTCAAGCATTTATTTCCAAGTTCAAGATGTCAAGCCCAAACCTTAACCACCTGATGTTGGTTAATTGAGTGGGCCCAAGTTCCCTCTTACTTCTTTTCTCAAATTTTTTCCTTCACCATTTTGAAGTTGAGTCATCATTCTTTCTGTAGAACTTTACTAATGATTTAGCATGATATAAGGCAGATTTAGAATTGATTGTATTCTCACAATTCTCAGCTCCTGAGATGTGATTAATTATGAAAGATTCCTTTCAGAGGGAAATCAAATCCCCAAAATAAAGAAAAAACCCTATTTTAACCCTAGTAAGATAGAAAAAAACCCTAATTTTGTAGACCTATGAGTCAAGAAAACTTTCCTTGTCTGAATGCTCAGACCCATTTTACAAGTAACATTTATCTCTCAAGATTATAATCATTCAAATAATGTTGAGCCTGACCGATCAGATAAAAGTTCCTCTCTCAGATCTTTGGTGTCTGTTACATATGACTAGAAGCTTTTGCCTTTCCCACCACACAATCACCTAATTTTCACTCACTATCAAATGCATAACAAATTTGAACCCACTTAGGATGTACCTTTTCTTATTAAAGGGCATATGAATGAGGTGTTTACTTGTTAGTTCTAAAAGATGAATCTCATTCGATACAACACATCTAAGGGAAATATTTGAAGATATATTATGCCTCGACACATTTTTGCTCAATGTATTTTATATTTGATGTATTTAGTGTCTGATATATAAAAATTTGATGGAAGCTCAAAGTTTTATGTACTTGTAACTCAACTTTCAGATTTATGCATATAATCATTGCATATGTTGCCTCTAATATAAAACTTTTTTTTATGATAAAATTGATGTGTGAAAGAAGCCATGTACCTCTCATAATAGAATTTGTTTGTTTTCACCAAAGTAAGGTGTGATTTCTTTCAAGGTGTCCCGAACCTGGTACAACCAATAATTAATGTGAGAGCAGTCTTGAACTTCTCGTCATATACCTTGTAGCTACTTATTTTGTACAGCATATGAGATAACAATATTCTCATTCATCATGGTAGATATCCTTAATAAAATTAATCACAATTAATGTATAAGATTTTCTTAAGAGATATAATAATCTTTGGCTAAATTACTTTTCTTCCTCAATTCATTGAGTGTTTAGGCAAAAAAATTAACTTGATGACAAATGTATAGAACTTAATCAAAAAAGCTTACATCAAATGTATTTTTCCAACACAAGTCGTATCCTCATGGTTGGACCAACTTATTATCCAAACTTTTCTAATTGACATAGTTAATTTTAAAAATTGCTTCGTCCAAAGGCATGTCGTATCAGCTCAAGAATTAAGCTTAATTAGCTAGTGCATGTCCAATCTATGTACCTCAACATTCAAATAATTCATAAAAAATGCTTTCTTTGATTAGTGTTGCCTTGTCAACTCTTGTAAATGCATTCCTTTTTTGCTAAACTATTTCTTTTATCTATCGACTTTGATGTTTTAATTTACACGATCAAATCTAATTACCCTTTAAAATACATATTGTACTGGCGTAGGCATCGTGTATTTTTAGTCGATCTATGTATAGTGGGGATACATACCTCATTAACTATTTAATAATGCTCAATCAGTAGAACTATCATGCTATTTAGCTTGTTAGTCATGAAAAATTCTCATTGTTATATTGTCTAGTTACATACCACTTGGACTATTTATTGATTCAACCCTTTCTTGTTGAAAGCATATCATTGCTCTATAGTTGGGATGCCTACCTATTTGAATATTTGATGATGGTTAATGACTTAAACTAAAATGTTGTTGAACTCACTTTTGGTTGAGGTCTAGTCTCTTCCTTAAAAGCCTAGGATATAGCCATAGGACTTTCTTGTTGAATATCTTAGAGGACTAGTGATGTCACCCTTAGCTATAGAAATTCTAAGACTTTTCTTAGCTTAGCTTGAAGTTCCACATGTTATTTCTAACCTCTAGCACTTAGTAGGTGGAGCTAATATGGGGGAGCTCAAGAGGAGTCCCAAGAGGAGTCCCCGGAGTCCCCATAAGACTGTTTGGCCTTAGGCTTGAATCTGGGTGTTGTGGTCTTGGTCAGTCTCACACATAAATATGCTAGATAGCCCTCACTTACACTCAAAACATTAAACCCTAACAAAATATTCTTAGTTGATCCCTTGCACTTTTTAGAAACTCATGTGGATGGTCCCCTGAATCGTTAGCCAAGGCTACGGTTGGCTAGGACCATAACATGAAGGATCCAAAGTTGGCTTTCCCTTGGTCTCATGGCTCATATAGGGTAATTTCATGATTAGCATCCAATTGAACCCAAATTTTATCTAAATACCCAATTTTAGCCTTTTGCCCCCAAACTTTCCCAAATTACCAAATTGCCCCTAAACCCTAGATTTTCCAAAAACTCCCAAAACTACCCAAATTCTCAAAATCTTTTCAAATAACATTTCAATTTGCTCAAATTGACCAAAATGCTTAAAAATTTTTAAAATCCCAAAAATACCCCGAAAATTGCCAAGAATTACCAAAATGCCCTTCTCACCCCAAAAAAATTTGAAAATTCCTAAATTCTCCAAAATCACTCCAAATGTCCCCAAAATCAATTTGAACTAGTTTATTGAGTATAATTTGACAAATTTTATTAATTTTGATCAAAAATCTAATTTTTTCCTTTTAAGGCCTAGATTCCCCAATTCACCTCAAGTTTCCACCAAATTGACTTCAATCTCTCCTAATTTCAAGTCTAAACTAAAATTAATCTTTTCTAAGCTAGATTGAAACCAAATTAAAGCTCAACTGAACCAAATTTTCTACCTAAATTTTAAGCCCAAGACAAATGCCAATTTGACTATATGCCGAATTTCCCAAAATTGGATTTTAAATTCCAAATTACTTATAACATTCCTTTAGACCAAATTGAACTTTTAATTTACTCTAGCCCAGCCTTAATTCTCACCCAAATCCGTCTGGAGCCAAAATCCCCAAACTTGCACCTAAGTCTAAATTCCATCAAATTAAACACCATAACTCAAAAAATTCTACCCAATTGGTATCCAAAACTCTTCATTACAAATCGTTGGACCAATTTGAACTATAAATTGAGCCTAAACTAAACCCTAGCTCAATCCAAACCAAAGTCTCACCCAAATTCCCCAAAATTGGTCATGGGCCAAATTCCACATAATTCAACTCAAATCAATTCAAAACTACCCAATTTCTTTTTAAAACTCCTCTTTATAGTTTTCCAAGACAAATTAATCAATAAATTGAGCCAAACTCAAAGTTTAGCCAAACCCAAACTCAAATCCAAGCTTAACATGATTTGGAACCCAAGCCTTGAATTAGACTAAACCCATTCAAATTGACCAAGCCATGGTCACCACAGTCAGCCTTTGGACCTTAGGGACCAGGCTAGACAAACCTAGCCCACACCACATGAGTCATGGAACAAAGGTCCCTTTATTTAAAGGATCTCTTCTCATATTTGGCTAAACCCAAATAAATAAGCCATCGACCATCAAAACTCTGTGATAATCATCACGGATCTCTTCCCATATTTGGCTAAACCCAAATAAATATGCCATCGACCATCAAAACTCTGTGATAATCATCATTAAGCTTCCCTTGGATCCCCTGAGCCACTTAGCCACTAGCCCTAGCCTGGTCGGTCGACCTAGTGGCTGAAAAACACCAAAACTGAGAGGCCTCCATGGCTAAAACTCAAAAATTGAACTTTCTAAGTTGGCTCAGCTAAATTGTTTGCTTGCACCTTTCTTCCCTCCACATAAGCAACACAATCCACCCACTTGCCAACCATGGTGGGCAATCCTTCCACTTTTATTTAAACTCCACCTCCCAAGCCGAAAGAAAGAGACCAGTAATTTCGTTAGAGAAACTCTGCCAAATTGCTTCCCGAGCTATGCCAAGACTTTCTATGCCCATTCCAACCATCATTAGCCATCTTCCCCACTTTTTGAGCTGAACTTCAAAGCTGAAAACCAACGCAGTTTCTGGCCATTTCCTAAAACTCCACAAAAACTTAAATTGATTATTCCAAAAGATTCCTCAGACCAATCTAAGAAGATTCCCACAGAAACCCTCTCTTTTGAGTACCCTAACCTATTTTTTGACTAAGATCATATCACCATTTCCTTGAACTCCTACCTAAGTTATTCACCATAGGAAACTAACTCTTCTAGGAGGTTTGCCAGGCTCCACTAAAGCTTTCACATGCATTTGATCGACGCCTCCCCTCTAAGACTCAAGTAAATACCATCAACCCTAATTTTTGGCTCAGTTTAGGCTTTTTTGAAGAGAAGCTTGATTTCATAAGCATGTAACCATATAGCTGTGTTTACCTTGGTGTAGGAACAAACCTCACGTGATTTTGTTGAGTACTGAGAGACGCCTAAATTTTTTAGTGTGGATGGTTCTCGGGATAGGACAAACAGGGACAATGATGGAGAGTCGTTGGATCGTGTGTCTATCGGTTGGATGGCTGGGATTGCCCGGATGAAAAGATGAAGCAAGAAAAGTAAGTTGTATGGTAGCTGAGGTAGTTGGCGACATCCAGTAGCATGGCGACACGTGAAAAGCTTAGAGCGTTGTACATTGAGGTGGCGAGTGACTCGGATAAGTAGGAAAATTACGATTTTTTAATTAAATTAATTCGAGAAGTTAGAAAATCCATATCTTCAAGTAGAAAAATCATAAACTTAAATTAAAAAAACTCTCTTGCTCGATGAATAGACAAGAATAATGTGGAAAAAAATAAAAAATATTTGAATTTTATTTTTTTAATAATTAAATACTCTATGTAGTGTCTTAATTTTAATTAGATACATAATGATCACCATGATTTGAAATTTTAGGGGTTGATTTCTCTTGTTAATAGGAATGTTCTCTTATTTGTCCATGGTCAAAGAAAGTCTTTATCTTTGAAACCCTAATTTTCAAGCATATTTTCCTATTTTTTTCTTCAAATAATTTTATAAACAAGAATATGTAGTTTTCCCCTAATCAAAGAATCCTAGGAAAAATATAAAATGGATTTAAGTAATTTTGTATATTTTTATAGTTAATTAAATGTCTAAAATTTTTAATAAACTAATTAAATGAAATATTATTAAAAATATAACAAAATTAAACCCACATTGTAAAGATAATCACATTAACACACTATAAAAATTGGTATATTTATCACAAAAGTTGCTTTTCTATGTAAAAAAGGCTTTTTTGTATTAAAATAATTATATTAAACTAAATATAAAAAGAAAAATTATGAAAAGTGGTTTTGTGTATTTCTCGTGACCAGAACCATAAAAGAAAAATAATATTTATATTAAAGTAATTACTTTATTTTTTAGCTTATTTTTTAATTAAAAATAATTAGAAGTAATTAAAAATTGCACAATACAAAAATGATCTAAAATATCCCTAATTATTTCCTGATCACTTGCGACTCATAATAATATTTTTCCAAAATTTTCTAAGTTAAACATAAATTATTCTAAAGGCTAAAAATGTATTTTCTTTAATTTTCCATAAAACTAATTATAATAAATGAATTAAAAGTCACAAAAATGAAAATTTTATTTTTATGAGTTCTTTGGACATTGAGAGAATTAATAAAAATATAAAAGTAATTTTTAAAATTAAAACGTATTTTTCATTTAATTAAACACTAAAATCAATAAATAAATTTATTAAAAAAAATATAATTTGAAAAATCATGAAATTTTGTTCAAGTGGTCCTCTAATCTAGGTGAACCTCTAATAGTTTTTTTATGAACAAAAGCAATTTTTTGATAACCTAAATAAATTAATATTTAAAGTATTATTTTTGAGTTAAAAATAATTATTGAAACTAAAGAAAATTTTGAAAAATCACATTTTCTCCTCTGATATTTTAATTGACCCAAGGGAGGGGTATTCTTAAAATTTTAAAGTCATTTGAGTTATGTTTAATGAGTTATGAAGTGAGGAGCCCTAGAAGCAAAATTTTAATTTTAGATTCACAATGCATTAATTAAATTTTAAGATTGAAGGGTAAAAGGGTAATTTTTATTATATCAAGTTCTTTTAAATGATTGAAATATATGAGAATAAAATTGTAGAAACCAATGTCTCACTTTTTTTTACAATAAAGTTGTACTTTTCCTTAGTTATTATAATTTGGAGGTTAATTAAATGAGATGATTCTAAGGTGATGGGCTTATGTTAGGAAGATGATAAGTCACCACCCGAAAGCCCTCCTTTTTGGTGATATGATGATAAGACATGATATTGATAAAAAATTGAACTTCACATAATTTAATATTTAATTATTGTAGGTTCACTTCAAATGTTGGACCCTAAGGGCTTAGTAGTGCACTAGAATCAATTTGAATTTATCTAATGTGGATTAATAAGAAAACATAATTAATTATAAACATTTTTGAAAGCACTAAGGGTCCATCTTTACCTGTGGGCATGAGGTCCTTCATAGCTTAAGCTTGTTCTAAGGGTATTCATTTACATATCTCTCAAATAAAACATCAGCTAACTAATTGGGTACCCTTCTCATGAGATAATTAAATCATCAAGTTCACTGAGCACAAGATGTATTAATTCATTTAATTCATTTGAACTAAATTTAAGATTTAGGATGATCAATTGAGCAACATAATAGGTTCAAATGAACTCGACACATTTCAAAGGGATTTAAAGGTTGTTAGGGATTGCTCCCAGAACACTTTTAAGACCTTTTGGATATTTTGAAGGACAGTTGAACTTATTATTCTTTGCTTAAGAAAATCATCCACTAAGACCGTTAGGGAGTCATCAAGTCATGACTTGGGGTTTGGCAACTACACCTTCAACTGTACTTCTTGTTTTCTATTCTTATAAAATCATACATATATTGCAAAAGCAAATTTTTCAACAGAAGTAACAAGAAGATGACAGGTACACATTTATAGTTTTATTTACTTTGTGTCATTTTATTTTTTGTAATTAACACTTGCTTTAAAATATCATATATACTTGGTTGTGGATTTTACTTCATCTGTAAGATAAAACCATTTTTGTATTTAATCAAAAATACTCAAAATTAAATTAAATAGTTTCAAAGGTAGCCATAAATCCTTTGAAATGCAATTAAACATAAACACTCTTTTGAATTTATAGGAGTCCCTCGGATGAGGTAGCCCATGGTTGCTAACGAGATCTCCTCCATTGAAATGAGCTTAATAACTCGTTTAAACTAAGTAAGTTCAAAAGAAAATAGTGGTATCAAAAGGATGGGAACCTTGGTATCCTAACCGGTGTTGCTCTAATAAACTTTAACACCCCCTCATAATAATTGAACTGAACTTGACATTTAAACCTTTGTACCTTAGACTGTTGGACTTCCACTTCATCGAGGAGGTTGAAGCTAACAATGTGGGCAGCAATCTACAACATCATGAGGATTTACAACAACACAAGGACCCCTAGAATTAAATAACAAGCCATAGGACTTTGAGGTTATTTGCCTAGTGCAGCATAAATCCTCACTTTATTAATAGGCATTTGCACAATCATGTTGTGCAATCTAATCCCTAACTCATTTTAGGATTCTGAGGTTTTCATTCGTTATGACATAGACCCTCCCATCTTTCTAGTTATTTGTATGAATGCATAATAAAAGTATAAGCCCTAAGTAATAATAATTGTCAGGATGAAACATTTAATAGTATCTCTCCAAAATTGAAGCCAAACCATAGGATAGCTAAGAAGTCACCAAGGTTCTCCTTAGGATCTGTGACAACCTCTAGTTTATCTTCCTTTAGATTCCTAAAATAAATGTTCAAAATTTGAGCCATCTCCATTTGACAACTTTTTGTCTGATCTTTGAAAAGCCCTATCCTTTTGAATTCCTTGATGACAATATTTCTTGATCTAAATCGAGAGTTTTCGTTTTCTTAGGTAGCTTCGGTCATCTAAGATGTAATTAACTATAGGGGCATGCCCTTATAGCAAGCTTTACGAACCCATTTTAATTTAGAACCTGCATTAACTATAGGGGCTTGCCCTTATAGCAAACTTTACGAACCCATTTCAATTTAGAACCTGCCTAATTCTTTATATTAGATAGGGGAACTTGTCGGTCAACATAAAAAAGGTTTTTCGCATACAAAAATGGATGTCACAAATTCTTTATATCGTTTAATTGAGCGCCACAAGCAAGTAGTGTATCTATCTTTCGAGGTAGATATATTACTTGCGGTGTTGTGCTTTATCATTTAAACTATTGCAGATATGAGATTGGTTTGATCTTATATTTTCTAAATTATTATTTTACCTTTTTTATATAAATTAACTTAAACATCTTCTTAAATCAGGAATTAGGATATCCATTCTGACAACAAATAATTTCTAATTTGGCAACCAACAAATTCTGGAGACTCCATTGGAGAAATGTTTCTCTCTCTATTAAGGTCAGGAAATCTTGTCTTCATACATAGGTAATGTGTCCATGTTCCTCATGGACCAGATTACCCTTCTTCCATTGGCATGCTTTGCTCATTTCTTTTTAAGCAAGTACAGCGAGCTCTTTTAAATTCAAGGACCATAAGTTTAATCACAATTAAATATAGATGTTCAAGAGTCCTTTATGACTTTTTCTTTTGTGTGGGGTCAGACCCAAATAGGTGTGTTGGTGTACTAGTTTCACCTGGGTGATGTGCGTTGTGAAGTTGGTCCACACTAGGTCATAGGTGTGTTGGTGTACTAGTTTCACCTGGGTGATGCGCGTTGTGAAGTTGGTCCACACTAGGTCATATACTTCACCCTTTTCCTCGTACCTTACGATTTTGGTTTATTATTTTGCAAATTGAGCTAATTCGTTAAGTCTTTTAATGTCTCACTTAATTTAATTAAATCCTCTGATGTTTAATTTGCTTAAAAAATAATAAGCTTAAATTAAATTTTAAACCCTCACAAAATAAAACAATAATAATAAAGGTGTGTCAAGTCCAAAGAACAATCCCTAGTTAGTTTTTAGTGTTTGCGCTGAAGTTATGAGGTATTGGTCGAATAATAACCCTCAAAACTTTCTTTTTGAACCTACTACAATGGAATTTCGATGTCTCTCCTTCTCATTCAACTTGTCGACCAGCCGTGATGCCCGTAACATCACCCTCATGATCAAGTTTGAAGTCAAACTTGATGAACTTGAAGTTGTGCTTAAAAAAGCCCAATTTGTCATCATGAAGGTTGTCACCCTCGAAGTACAAGAATCATCTGTTGAGTTCAACTTGAACTACCTTAAGGATTTTCCTTCTTGCTAGAATGAGAAGATCGTAGCCGCCTTGCATATTTTAAGTTTGTTGTTTCTATGTGCGTTCACTCGAGAGTGTTTACACCGACTGCCATTGGATTCAAAGTTATCGTGCCTGCTGTACCATTTTTTATGGGAAAGGAAAAGGAAGTTATAATTGTAGAAGATTTGGTTGTCTAATTTACTGACCCATTGTTAGTATTTGAGATTGGCTACAGTTCGAAGACTATACCGGTAACCAGGTCACAAAGAAGAAACCGTAGCTGAAGGACTCAGAGGGCCACCAAGGCCCATGCTATAGAGGTAACATGTGTTGATGAGATTCCTCACCAGGAGGAACTCAAATTGACTGTGACCTCTCCTCTCCTTCAAGGGAGTAGGTTTCATCCATTGATGGATACCACCAGATATGAGAGTATTCCTAGGATTGATGTTGCTCTGTCGTTACTCTATGATCAGGTGAGGAGTGGTAGAAGACCACTTCTATTACTAGAGTTTGTACAACATTTGAAAGATTTGCTACTAATGGTGTGCAGTCGTAGAGTTACCCAAGTGGGTAAGATGCGCAGTATCATCCCAGATGAAGAATGAGATTTTGAAAGATGTCAGATCTGCCTGTCAGTCCCAAGGATCAATTGGGTTCTGCCAGCTGGTATTCCTATCAGATTCTTCCTGGGAAGCTGAGTTAGTATCGTGTCAAATGCCACCATCGTTTCTCAAGGGCATGTAAGACGTCGACCGGTCAAGCCACATTTGGGTATGAGAATACTACCTATTGTTATTCATAAAGATGTTCCAAAGAAAGACAAGAGGAAGAAGTCAGTTGATGATGTACTTGGTCCGCATCATGAGGAGCATGCCTCTCTTTGATGTACTGATGCCAGTAATGCCGCTGCCGAGACACTCCATCTCAAGGCATCACCATCAAAGAAGAAGGCATGGAAACCTAAGGTTGTCGCACCAGTACTAGTTGATGAGCCCATAGAGCGAGTTTGTGGAATGAATCAAGGGTCTGAAGTATCAAATATTGTTGCAACTATTGTTATCAAGTCTGATGTGTAGAGAGAGGATGCTCAAGAGAGTCCTCCAGATCTCGTGATAATTCAGGAAAGGATTATTAAGGAAAAAATTGAAAATCTTAGAGCCAAGATTTTTGAGTTGGCCAGAGAACATAGGGTGACAATCAATGATGAAGTTTTTAATTTTAATGATTATCTCAACAAAGAGTTTATGGATATTAATGTCATTGAGACTAGAGCCGCTACATCTATGTGTGAAGCCAAACCACTTTCTAAAAGGAGCACCACGAATGACCTACATAGGGTTATTTTATTAAAACATTAGCAGATCAACCGGATGGAGCAAAGAATGGAGGAGGTGATCGCCATCATGGACACCATGGCTAAAATGCATGGACACCCCTAGTCATAATAGTTAGCTTCTTCGAAAGTCAAACAGCTAAAAATTGTTAACATTACAGATCAAAGGAGAGAAGTTGCCTCTGTCAACAGAGAGGCTCAGCAGAAGAAACATCCCACTTAAAGTACAATCCCAGATAATTATATTAAGTATATGATGGAACAACAAGTTCGGGAGGCCTTAGCCCAATCTATAAGAGGATCAACTATTGAAAAGCGTAGACCTTACTTTGTGGAATTTGATGTTTACATCTTGAGATGGAGAAAATTAAGCATGAAATGCAAGCCTCATCTACATGAACAACATGAAATTAAGATTCTACTCTTGAAAATTCATGCACTAGTAGCTTTCATGCTTAAGAGACTCACAATCATGTCATTTGAGAAGTTCCTAAGCAAAGCCAATAGCCTATAAGAAGAAGTCAAGCACTTGGAATCCCAGGAAATTATTGACAGGTCCAGAGAAGCTAGTGCATTTGATAAGAAATCTAGGATAGTAGCGATTGCCAACAAAGGAAAGCAACTGATGAAGATTCAAGTCAAGCATTCTTATATGAATTCCCAATAGTTGTCCTAGCATGGTCAAATTCATTAGCAGCAACAACAGCTACAATAGTATGATCAGCCCAGTCAGCTTTCTTCTCAGAGAGGGCCATACCACACTGATGGTAGGCGTGGTATATCATTCATAGGTGGATGAATAGGGTGTATTACTTCAAGGATGAAGCCTTGCCAAAGATGTTCATGAATTGGTTGAAGACACCCAAATTTAGATTGTCAAAACTAAAGAAGTCAGTGGAGACCAATTAGAAAGATCGTCTTAATTTTTTTCCCATATCACAGAATGCTTGGGCATACCATTGAGGGCTATTTCAGTTTCATGGTTTGGCTCGAGAGGAATCTCAAAGAAGGAAATATAAAAATCCTCAAATAATATTTAAAAGAACCTAAAAGAGGTTCTTTAAATATGATTTCAGCTGAGCCATTTACTTAAATAGAGTTGTATTAAGATGAAGATGGATGGAGCATAGTTTGGAGCAAGTCCTTTAAGAAGATCTTGACCAGATTCAGACCACTTTAGCACAAGCTACCATTCAGATTCTACATCTTGTCAGTCCCAAGTTGGAGATTTCATCAGAGAAGCCACAACAACTAAAGAAAAAGGACATGATAGCAAAGACTGACAACGTGAGGGGTAGGATAGGGGTTGCCTCTGTTAGACTTGTTGTCTCAGATTCTGGGGAGAAATTCCTTGAAGCACTAACCATTTATGACTATCTTTTTTACCTTTTGAGCTTTTTTAACTATAATGATTATGATTTTGGCAACCCTTTACCTATCTCTGGTGATAAAGTAACTAATTGGGATCAATCTAACCATGATCTCGATTCTCAAAATGATCCTCAAATTGTACTTAAGTCAAATGAACACGTTAAGAAAAATGAAGAAGATATCCACAATGCCAGTTATTGCAGTTCTTGGAGTGAAGAACCATTCCTCGAGTGGCAAGGAACACCGCTCAGCATCAACTTGGATTTCTCTGACATTGAAGGAACACCAGAATATTTCCCAAAACATTATCAGAGGAAGAAAAAGAGACCACATAAATAAATCTTAGGAGCGGAAAGATATTACCCCCAAAAAGGCTCCAATGCATAAAAGAAAGCAAATAGTTACTCGAGAAGAGCCACCTTCACCTCTATCAGCAGAAGAGATACATAACCAAGTAAAGATGGAGGTTTGTATTAAGCCAATTATAATGTACTAGCTCATCCTATGAGGTTGCTGGCCAGACTAAGCATCTATGATGCTTTAATCCTGTCAAAAGAGATGAGGGAGTCTCTGGTCAGTGCTTTACTTGATCCAAAAATTTACTTAGCTCAATAGGCCAGCATATCCTTGGATGAAGTTTGATTGTTAAAGGAAAAACCTGGGGTAACCTTCACCGATGAAGACTTGTTCTTTGGTACTACCGATCACAACGAACTGCTCTACATCTCTGTCAACATCGGCAGATTTGT
The DNA here is from genome assembly GCF_001263595.1 of Phalaenopsis equestris. Lineage (NCBI taxonomy): Eukaryota > Viridiplantae > Streptophyta > Magnoliopsida > Asparagales > Orchidaceae > Phalaenopsis > Phalaenopsis equestris. The sequence goes on along the minus strand of NW_018251906.1, from coordinate 3,584 downwards.
GTTTTCTGGAGTTTTGGTAGATTCAGTAGCATCACTCAACTTAACAAGTCTACAGACGTTAACATACTTGGACATTGACGCTCATAAGCTTACAACCAATAAGATGATGTTAAGAGGTTTTAATCAGACGGGATAAAGAGGACTTGGATTGATTACACTCCTCATGAAAGTTGGAGAGCTAGTAACAACCCCAAAGTTCCTTATCATAGAGAACTCTTCCAAAGCTTTGCTTGGTAGATTGTGGCTACACAAGCATAACATGGTTCCGTCTTCACTACACCAGTGTATCAAGTAATTCAAAGAAGGACAAAAATATTGCATTAAATGGGATTTGCAGTTATTTTCAGTTCATGAAATATGAATCCATGAAAACACTGCTTACTATGCCCCTCCAAAGAAGATCATCTTTTCCCATGAAGCTGTTCCAGATAAGATTGAAGATGGAGAAGAATCACAAAAATTTTACCATTCAACTTTTCTTTACTAGTCTGCAAGTACTTCTGTACAACGAGTTGGTATAGGTTCTTTTCGCCCACGCATCGAAGATCTAGGTCAGGGATGTAGACGAGGGAGAACCAACATGATTTTTGATCAGACAAAGCCAACCATCAGCATCGACATGGAAGAAAGCTCTGATGAAGATGAGTTTGAGGAAGAAATGATGATGATAAAATAGAAGAAATCACAGTTTGAGATTTCCTTGGAAGATGTAGAAAAAAGTTAATATAAGTATCTGTTTGTCGGATAAACCACTACATGCACGTCATGACGCTTACTCCAATGCACCCATAAAATGTCCAAAGTTTAAAGGTCAAGGAAGTCTAGGACGTTGGTTTTAAAATGATCAAGTTTTACCAATTTGGTCAAGTTGTTTGGAAACTAATGTCAGATTGCTAGCCCTCAGGTAAGGGAGTAGTGGGAGCTCTAGAGTGGTGGTTAGTATCCTCCCAACTTAACCATGAAATTAGGGATCAAATACTCGATTAGTCAATTTTTTGTATGTAGTTGAAAGAGGGTAAGGAAAAGGATTTCTCCTATTTGGCACAAAAAAAAATTTATATAGTTTCAAATGATTATAATTTCTTCAAAAACCATATACTCGTTGTATAAGGGATGGATACTTTCTTAAATTTGAACTCTTCATTACCAAAACTTTGTTTAGTTTTCATAACTTTACTTTTGATGTTTAATATTTAGTTTTGTTAACGTAGTTCTTTTAATTTCTTTTTATTTAGCATACACTCAATTACTTTGGATTTGATTTTTGTATTTCAGGTTAGTAGTTTGAGTTTTGTTTTACATTATAATCATAAGAATTTATTCATAGGCATTTCCAACTTCCCTATGGGATCGATATCCAAGACTCCAATACGCCCTTTATTAGTTAAGCGATACATATACTTGCATTATTATTATGTGTTTGACAATTTAAAGATTTTAAAAGATAAAATTATTTCTTACTAAAGTTATTTTTGTTTGGATTTAAATTGCATATTTATTATTAGCACTGTCATGAGTGTGTTTTGTAATAATAAAAACTATTTACAAAAACACAAACACAAAAATCGCGCATCAAGTCTTAAGCATCATTGTCGGAGAAGTAACAAAAAAAAATTGGTAAATAAATTTATAGTTTAAAATATTTTATTTAAACTGAAAACTATTTGAAGTTTATTTTGAACATTTTTATATTTTAGTATATTTGCTTATTTTAATTGCTAATGGTGTTTATTTATGCGTAGTTTAAGATATGAGAATTCAGTATCTTACGATTAAGAATTAGAAAGAATGATTACAAAAAATTTGAAAACAAAAAATTAAGATAGATAATTTTATCAATATGGCTTGCAACTCAAGAAATTCTAGAATAGAACATCATCATAGACCTTTAAGAGATTATGCTAATCCTACAATTGATGAAATTCTATTGTAGTTGTCAAGTCATTTGGGCTTAAAAATGCTATTATCCAAATTGTATAAAACAATCAATTTGGGGAAATACAAACTGAAGGTTCTAGCATACACTTTGTTAGTCTTCTAGAATTGTGTGCTACATTTAAATATGATGGAGTGTGGAATGATGTAGTCAAACTTCGAATATTTCCTTTTTCACTAAGTGAAAAAGTTAAGATGTGAATAAACTAGTTAGCACCTGGTTACCTGGATATATCATAACTTGGGGAGAACTATCACAAAAATTCTTGGCTAAATATTTTCCACCCTCGAAAACTGCTAAGCTTAGAAATAATATTACAATTTTTTTGTCAGTTTGAAAGGGAATCAATTTATGAAGCTTGGGTAAGATTTAAAGATCTCCTTAGGAAGTGTCCACACCATGCATTTCTAGATTGGTTAATAATTCAAACTTTTTATAATGGATTGGTTGTATCTCTTATATCAATAAATGACACATTTACTGGTGGATCACTAATGTCAAAATCATTTAATGAAGCATATTCTTTATTTGAAGATAAGACTACTAATATTTTTTAATGGCCCTCTAAGAGGTTGAATCCAAAAAGAGTAGCCAGTATTCATGATTTTGATGTAATTTCTATATTAGTTGCTAAAATAGCTGCTATATTGAAGAAGATAGATCAATATGGATTTAACTATTCTCACACACCACTTGTGCTTGAGGAAAACTCATTAGTACAAATAATAAATTCATTGAATAATTGTTCTAACAATCCTTATGCCAATTATTATAAGCCTAGTTGAAAAATCATGCAAATTTCAGTTTGAGTAACAATAACTCTAAAGTTGCAAATCCGCAATTGGGAAATAATGCTGTGAACCCATTAGGAAACTCCAACAGTCAAGGAAATCCAACTTATAAACCTTATTACCCTCTAGGTTTCAGTATTTATTAGCAGAGTAAGGAGAAGAAATTTTCAACGGAAGAATTAATATTGCAAATGGGAAGTGAATTACAAAGTCAAGGAGATGGAATTAGAAACATGGAAAATAAGTTGTGATGTATTGCTACTGCACTTAGCAAAAGACCTGCAGGAACATTTCCTAGTAATGTTGAATTAAATCCTAAAGATCAGAATAAAGAGAAAATTAAGGTCATTCAACTGAGAAGTGTAAGGGAATTGGAAACCAAAGTTCAAAAAGAATTGGAACTTAAAGTTGAGAATGAAGAGGTAAAAAATGAAAAACCTAGTGAAGATTTTCATTTTGAATCAGAATGTCCTATCAAACAAATGAAAATCACTGTAGAAAGACCAACATCTCCATTTCTTTAAAGATTGAAGCAGAAAAATAGAAATAACCAATTTTTAAAATTCTTTGAGATATTGAGGAAACTAAGGATAAACATTCCATTTGTTGAAGCCTTGGAGCAAATGCCTAGCTATGTGAAGTTCATGAAGGATATCCTTAATAAAAAAAAGAAGTTAAAAAACAATGAGTCTGTTTCACTTACCGAGGAGTGTAGCGTTATAATTCAGAAAAAGTTTCCAGAAAAACTTAAAGATCCTGGCAGCTTTACTATTCCTTATGCTATTGGTAAAATATTTTTTTGAAAAGCTTTATGTGATTTAAAAGCTAGTATTAATCTTATGCCTCTATCAATTTTT
>NW_018251905.1:0-8777 GCF_001263595.1 Phalaenopsis equestris | reverse complement strand
ATGGATACATTATTTGATAGTGAGGCTTGATTAAATAAATTATAGAATCTATGACATCTGTTCTAATCTGCGAAACCATTCATGTTGGCCGACAAATTCCTCTAGTTAATATAGAAGATTAAATAGAGTTTATATTAAGTTGGGTTCCAAAGTTTCCTATAGAAGCAAGTCCCTATAGTTAATTACATCTTAAGTAACTGAAGTTGCTCAAGAATACTCTTATACTCTTGATTCAGATCAATGGTTTTGCTTTCAAGAACTTCAAAGTTTAAGTTTTCAAGATTGGACATTGGAAATTAAAAAAAGTAATGGATCAAGTAGGAACAATTACTTTCAGGAATCCAAATGAATGAAAGGCAGGAGATGTCACTGATTCGAGGAGAACCTCGTTGACTTCTCAAGCTATCTTACTGTTTGGTTTTATGTTTTGGAAATTATCTATTTATTATTTCAATCTTGCCAATTTTATTATTCAAGGCTTACATTTGCAAAACACAATAATACAAATAGCCTGGAAAATAAGAGGGTTTACATCGTAACGAATGACGACCTCGGAGCCTAAAGCTAGTTAGGGTTTAAATTGCACAACATGATTGTGCAAAAACCTAAAGATAAGTTGAGGATTTATGTCGTACTTGACAGGCAACCTTGAAATCCTATGGTTTGTTATTTAATTCTAGGAATAGTTGTTGTCGTAGATCTGCTTGTTTGATCGCATTTTTTTGCATTTTTTTATATGCAAGCATTTATTAAGTTGATATCACTACTTGAAGATTTTAATCCCCGACAACTGTGCCAAAAACTTGATCCCCAAAATTATAGTTATGTAAAATTAATAAAGTTGACTCCGCTTTACAGCGACGCCAAAAACTTGGTTCGTTATTTTATGAATAAAAAATTGAAGCAATTTATATTGAGATTCTACGCAAGTAATGTATCGTTATCAAGTATTACAGGACTTTCTATTTAAGCCTCAAATATCAATCACACGAGGAAGGTTTTAATTCGAAATGGAAATTTAAATTAGAAAATTCACAACAAGAAAGAAAATCTACTACACTAATTTTGAATATTTAAGGTGTTATCAGAACTAAATTATCAACTACTAGCAAAACTGTAAAGCAAAGCTAAAAAATAACTACCAAACTGTGTTTTTGTGATGAAGTTATCTAATATGAGCAATCATCTTTCCCACTATAATGAGTTTTTGGTTAAATGATGAGTTTTTGGTTAAATGAAATTTGGTTAAATGAAAGAGATAAATGGTTTAAATTTTTATTGTGCCAAATAGGAGCAATTTTAATTCTCTACCCTTTGTCAAGTGTAATAGAGAATCATTGGCTAATCTCAGGATTAGTCTTTAAATATGTGGTTAGGCTGAGAGGATATTGACTCTTACTCCCGATCTCCCACTTCCCTTCCCCTGAAGGCTAACTCTTGCTTTAGTTCTTAAACACTAAGACCAAATTGGCGATTTTAGTCTGTTACTCTAGAATATCCAATTCTTTGCCCAATAATATTTATTTCCTTATTTATTTGTACCCAATTCCATGAACGAAACACTCCTTTATAGAATTGAATGTGATTTTCACTTTGTTGTAAAACTCATACTCCATTTCCCAGATAGTATGCTTAACAACAGATGTTAACACTTCAATTGGGCAAATCAAAAAGTAAATTAAGAACAGAGTGAAAAATCATCACAATTTATTTTATATTTTAAAATTAGCACATCCAAATTATCTCTTCATTTCACCATATCTCAAATTAGGGAGAAGGATAATTAAATCCCGCAACTGTAACTCTTTCTCAAAGAAAATCCCTTGTAGCATCTCTTGGACTCTTTCTCTCTTTACAAGACTCTTGATTTTCTCTTCAAAGATGTAGGTAAGAAGAAATCTCTCACTTCTCTCCCTCTCTAACAACTCTTAGAAGAAATCACACTTAGACTCACCACACTAAATAATATACATAATGGAACACTCCTGATAACTCGACAACAAACTAGCCCCCTTTTTTTCTAATCAATTTTCACTCTAAATAAGCATAATATCAGTTTTCCAAGAGGTGTATTCAATAACTCTTCAAAAAGTGTCCAAATTCATCGAATATTTTAGAAATTCGTCCCGCACCGACATTGGTGTTGTTGGCGCCCACGTTGGCGTCGTCGACGCCCGTGGTCCGAATTATTTCTTGTGCTCTCTGTCAAATGGCACCATCGGTGCCCAGTCGGCTCCCCCGCTGTTCTGGACTCCTCCTTCATGCTGGCGCCGTCGGTGTGAGTTTTTCTTCCAAAACATCATTTTGACTCCAAATTCTATCATTTTTGCTTCTTTTTTGCTTCAAGTGCTAAAAATCATCAAGCTACAATAAACAGAAAAATATCTTCCTATAAAGTGCAATCACACCAAAAATGAGTATAAAATATTAGTCTAAAAATGTATATATTTTTGGTGCATCAAAATCTCTTAAACTTAATTATTTCTTGTCATCAAGTAACTCCTTTATTACATAAAAATATGACTTATAGTAAAAATTTTAACTTCTAGATTTCCATATTTTGGTCAACTCAATCTCATAACATAACTTAAAAAATTTTTAAAAATAACTTAAGTTATTACTAAAGGTATAAGAATATCTAGCAGTCAAGTCTGAGATTTCTGATTTTCTATTCTTTTCAATGAAAATTGCAAATTGTCAAATTGAAGCCACTTAGAATATCCATATGAAAAAGAACATCATGAAAACTTTACCGGTAAATATGTTAATGCTTAAATACAAGTTTAGAGAATGTAGTCAAGCCTTCTTCCTTAAGTTGATTTAAGTGAAACCAATTTTTTATTAGACATCTCCTCAAGCTTCTTTTCACATATTTTTTATTTTTTTTTCTTTTTTATGATCATTTTCAATCCTTTCTCTTTTTTGTTTGCTTTCTTCATATGATGATCATTATATCTAGATAGTCTTTAATAATTTTGAACTTCACTATCCTCTTCTTAAAGTTAAAAACATTTCACATTCCTTCACTTTATAAATTCATATCAGCTTTGAAGGTTTTTCATAAAGTTTCATTCTTTTCTTCCTACATGAAACTCTAATATTTTTAATATTTCAAAAATACAAATTCCTTTAATTAAAATAGAAAAACATAGTTTTATTTTCTCATAATAAATACCTTAATCTCTAGAATTAACCTTTATTATTGAAAATTTTAACTTAAGCTTACTATATATTTAGAAACACAAATATAGTTATCCAAAGTTAGGCTCTACTACCACAGGTCATGTTAAATTGAAAATTTTAAAATATAGCTAGTTGAGGACAAATAAAATTAAGTTTCTTCTTTAAAAATGAAGTTTTCTTCCCCCCAAACTTAGATTTTTAAAAGATTAATCATGGCAAACTGAAATTAAAGAGTTAAAGAAAACAGTTAATACATAAAGAAAAGACTTACATGTTGAAGGTTATGTTTTCTTTTGAAACTCAACTAAAAAATATTGCAGGTGCTAGTATAAAAAGCTAAGTCTTGAAACATTAAATAGTACATAATATATATAAAAATAATTGTTGTGAAAGAGTTAACTAAAAATAAATACAACAAAGTACTAAAAACAAATAACATTACTGAAATAATTTTCAATTCAACAACATCTCTACAAATTTTATTTCAAAACATAACATTCAATACTAATCAAAGTTTCACATTTAAAAACATTCAATACAAATCAAAGTTTCACATTTAAAAAAACTAAACAATCATAACAACAACAAAATGCAACAAACTATAAACTAAATAAGAGATTAGAACTATGACTAAGAAGCCATCTTCACTCATCCTCTTCTTCTTCTTCTTCTTCTTCTTCTTCTTCTTCTTCTTCTTCTTCTTCTTCTTCTTCTTCTTCTTCTTCTTCTTCTTCTTCTTCTTCTTCTTCTTCTTCTTCTTCTTCTTCTTCTTCTTCCTATATATCAAAGTTTTGCTGTTGATAAGGGGTAAAGATAGTGTGACTAGAAAATTGTACTGAGTGGTCACCACTCATGTATCTTACCATAGCATCATCATATGTAGCATCATATTCAAACTTTTGCTTTGTCAAATTATCATTATATGCATTTCTGGTCTCCAAATTTTCAATCTTGTTCTCTATCTTAAGACATGTCCTTGTTGGATCATCATCTGTTCCATAACTTCCTGAAGAGTATGGGTGCTAGAAGTAGAAGGAATATCCCTACTCCTACTTCCTGTTCTCCATCCAACATGAGATTCATAGGTTTTAATATTTGTCGGCCCAATAGGTTTAAGAGGCTCAATTCTTTCCTCTCCAATTCTAAAATCAACTTTTGATTGCTCACATAATGTGGAAATCAGGGCAGGGTGTCCTAATCCATCAGTCGTCTCATCCATAGCAATTATTACGAATGTTCTTATATATTAAAGATCCAACATCTAGACTGCCCATCTGTTAGATACAGAAGTTCAGGATATCTCTATCCATAGTAACTTCACTATGGTGGTTCGTAGGTATCATTCTAGCAAATATAAAGTAATGATAGGACTTGGATACTACATTTAACATAGAAGCAGAGAAGTTTACCTTAACATTATTCTTCACCTTTCAAGCTGCTCTTCCATCAGTAAGAAATGAAATAACTTCATCTAAAACCTTGTTTGTAGCTGAGAATGTGTTGTACTTACAGAGAAATGCTTCTTGCAACTGATAAAGTTCATTAATCCTCCTCGGGGTGTATTCAACCATTTTACCACGAACATAAACGTGGTCATCAGAAGTCTCTTTAAAATTGGCATAGAACTCCATAACTATACCAATAATAGCCTCGGCAGAAAATTAATAGAAATTCTCCCACTACTGAGCAACAATTAATCTCTCGACTTCACTACCCGGATTTTTGAAGGCTCGATCCACAATTATTTTCTTTGTATTCAATAGACTATTGAAATGAATGCTTGCTTTGTAGTCGATGAACTTTTTGTCATCAAATTCTAATTTTCTCTTTCCTTTGCTCATCCTTGGTGTCATTGTAATCTTCAAAAGAAAGAAGAAAAATTGATAAAATCCAAATAAATTCCAAAAATCTTGAAAATCATTATATGGAACGTTCTAAACTTAAATCCATTAAGTAAGAGTTCTTCACCAAAGGATTTTCTCAAAATTTCCTTAATAAATTTTAAAATTTCGGATCTAGGTAATGTAGGAGAAATCCTTAGTGGAAATAAAAAAATTTTAGTTCAAAGTATAGCTCTTATCGAGAGAAGATGAAATCCAAACTCCTTTTGTCTTCTAGTCCCTTTAAATCCAAACGTTTGCAAGCCCTAGGGGTGTAAACCGAAGGTTAAAGGTGACCGAAGGGGGGTAAAAATGGCATTTCACAAAAATTTCAAGGTATTTGTGGATTTTTGGATCTCAGGCATCATCGGCATCAATGTCAAAAATATAAAATTTTAAAATATAAAATTTCCATAATTTTCACACATAAGTTATTTCAAATTCCCTTTAACGTCTAATTAGTCTTTTTAAACAATAATATTCATCCTTAAATAGTCCACAAACAAATGCTTTTGCAAACAGCACAAAACCAAATTTTATGTATAAATTACAAACACAGATTTTTAATCAAACTCACCTATACATAAACCAAATAAAACTATAATTCAGTGTCGAAATCAAGCCACAACACTAGAATGCTAAAAATTAAACTATACACGCAATTAAGGTTATAGGAGTTTTAAAGCAAAGAAAATCCAACATAATTACATTAAAATATAATTAATTTTAAACAATGGAAAGTCCAACTTCTTCAATTAATCTTCTTCTTCTTCAGAATAGTCTCCTCCTCTAATATCTCCCATAAACTGGTAATGTACATACAAATTGTAGAAGGGTCGATATGGGAATTGATCAGTCAAATTTTCATCGATCCATTCATTCTTCTTTAATATCTGCACCAAACCTGCTTCAATCCGTCCTGTATGATCAAAGTGTTTCTTCATCCTCCAATCTAAGTGATCAAAAAGGTAAGTAAGATTTCCTATCGCATCCATGATATTCTGAAGTTCTCTTCCTATCTTCTTTATTTTCTTCTACAAAAATTGTGAACTTCCAACTGTACAGGATTGTGGCATTAATGGTGTTGAAGCATGTGATGAATGATCCAAGATAACATCTACTGCTTCATTCCCAATCCCAATATAATTGTCAAAAATAGGAATCATGGGCTCATAAGGTAATAATACTGTCTCACAACTTTCATATGGTACTTGAGATTGACTGCAAAGTAAGAAGATAGCAGAAAGATGCCCTAATCCATTTATAGCTCATTCATTATAATACCCATAATAGATTTATAAATAATTGACCCTACATCAATGAGCTTTCATGGTTGTGTAAAAATTATATAATTGAATCTGCTATGCAATGATGCCAAAAGCTTGATGTAATATTTTATGAATTAAGCAATTAATGTTGGGATTCGACATAAGTATGCGTATCGTTATAAAGTAATAAATGACTTTCTATTTAAGCCCCAAATATTGATCCTATAGGGAATGTTTAAATTTGAAATGATAAATTTACTAGAAAATTCATAGAAAGTCAAAACAAAATTACTCTAATGAAAGAGCGACCCTCTTTCTATCATAAACATATCATTAATTCGCGACGGGGTAAATGGTACACCCTTACCTTGAACGAATACGATTCTTTGGTTAATTCCATGAAGATTAGCTTTGAATTCTTTTACTATTGGAACAACTACTGCAGCGGTAATGTAGCATAGAACTTCACAATGTCTCTGTACTATGATTTTCTCAATACTTTCTCAATCTGTGAACTTGGATTACTCTCTCCATGATTGATAAAGCCTCTCTCCTCGATAAGTCTCTTTTTCGTGATGACTTTGTCGTATAATTTCTGTGCATCAAAATTGATGAAGGGCCTTTAAAAATATCTCTAGGCAATTATTTTGGAGTGCAATCCCCCAAAGTCTACCAAATTCATCCTGAATTGCAGGAATTGCTTAGGACGCTGTCGACGCTCCCAATGGCACTGCTTGTGCCAAAGCTTGTGTAGAAGGGTGTCGTCGGTGCCCATTCTGGCGCCGTCAGCACTAAAGGCCAATGTTGTTTCACTTCTTTTTTTTGTTCAATTCAATTCCAAATTTTCTTCTAATACCAATATTTTTCTTAATTTATGATATATAAAATTGTGTAGGATTCAAAAATATATTATTATTTCCTAATATATAAAACACTTATCAAACAAAATAGTAATATATATATGGGTTGCCTCCCACAAAGTGCTTGGTTTACATCGTCAGCACGACTTACCATTGTTTAATTAGGATGACTCAACATCAAAATTTCTTTAAATTATGACATGTGCCCTTCATAACAATGTTTCAATCGATGCCCATTAACTTTAAATATCTTTTCAGTTTTAGGATCTTTAATAACTACAGTTCCATAATGATTGACTTTAATCACCTTAAATGGTCCTGACCATCTAAATTTCAGTTTTCTTGGAAATAATCTCAATCTTGTATTATATAATGGAACTTCTTATCTAGGTTCTAATTTTTTTTTTATAATCTTCTGATCATGTCATATTTTTATTTTCTCTTTATAGATTTTTGCATTATCATACGCTTCATTTCTAATCTCCTCATGCTCATTGAGTTGCAATAATCTTTTCTCACCAGCATCCTTTAGATTAAAATTAAATTTCTCAATAGCCCAAAATGCTTTATGTTCCAACTTCACTGGTAAGTGGCATGTTTTACCAAAAATAAGACTATATGAGGACATTCCAATAGAATTCTTATAGGCAGTTTGGTATGCACATAGTACAGTATCTAATCTAGCAGCCAATCCAATTTATCAGGATTTACAGTTTTTTCTAAAATTCGTTTCATTTCATGATTTGATATCTCTGCTAGATCACTAGTTTGGGGATGATAAGCAGTAAAGAATTTATGCATAATATTATATTTTCTAATCAATTTTTCGATTCTCTTATTCCTAAAATGGGGTCCTCCATCCATAATAATCACTCTCGAAATTTCATATCTGGTTAAAATATTTTTATTTAAAAATTTTGAAACACTTCGAGCATCACATGTAGGTACAACAATAGTTTCAATCCATTTGGATATATAATAAACAGCAAACAATATATATATATATATAAATTTCTAAATGAAGGCAAAAATGGTCCCATAAAATCTAATTACCACACATCAAAAATTTCAACTTTCAATGTGTAATTCAGAGGCATTTTGTTTCTTCTAGAATTATTTCCTACTCGCTGACATTGATCACATGTCTTAATATGTTCATTAACATCTCTAACAAGAGTAGACCAATAAAATTCAGGTTGCAAAATTTTATGTGTAGTTCTACTAGTTCCAAAATGTCCTCCAAATTCAGGACGTCGCTCAATTATTTATTTAGTTACTTCGTAGGGCACACACCTTCTAGTGATCAAATATTTATACGTATATAAAAATGAGTCATCCCAAAAATAGAATCTTGAATCATGAATAAATTTCATTAATTGTTGACTTTTGTTAATTGTTGATTCTTTACATCTGGTGTTAGAATATCACTCATAATATAATTTACTATATCAGCATATCACGGTATATTCTTTATATCAATATTATACAGTTGTTCATGAGGAAAATTTTCTAAAATTTTATTTGCAAAATCAGTTAATATTTATTGTTCCGTCTAGACAAATGATCAACTATGTGATTATCAGTTC
>NW_018251904.1:3863-4959 GCF_001263595.1 Phalaenopsis equestris | reverse complement strand
GTGTGGAAGAGGTGAGAGAGAGCAAGAGCATCTGAGGGAGTGCATGTGAGAGAGTGCAAGAAATGAAATTAGAGAAAGAAAGATAGAAATAGAGTGAAAAAGGGAAAAAAAGGAAGAGAAAGAGGGAGTAAAATAAGAGGGAGAGAATGATAGAGAGAAAGAGCAAGCGAGAGAGGTAAATAGTGAGGTAGGGAAGGAGAGATGGGAGGGAGAGGGAAATAGAGAGAGGAAAGGAGATAAAGAGGGGGAAAAAAGAGAAGTAGGGAAGGAGCGTTTGACGGTTGGAATGAGGGAGAGATAGAGAAAGAGACAGAGAGTGGGTGAGAGGGCATAAAAGAGAGAGATATGGAGAGCAAGAGAGAAAAAGCGAGTGACAGAGTGAGAGAGTTATAAAGAGTGAGAGAGATAGAGCAAGAGAGTCGTAAAAATAGAGGGAGGGAAGGAGAGTGAGATAATGAGATAAAGGATGTGAAAGATGGAGTGAGAGCAACACCGAGAGAGTGTGGGAGTATGGGAGTGATTAGGGGAGAGAAGATAGAGAGATGAGAGAGGAGAGAAATAGAGAGAGACAGAGCAAGACTGAGAGGGAGATAGATGGAGGGAAAGAGAGACGAAAAGAGAAAGAGAGGGAGAGAAGGGGAGAGAGAGTTACAAAACAGAGAGAAATTGAGAGAGAATATGAGAGGTAGACAGAGAAAGATAAGAGAAAATGTATGAGAGAAGGTAGAGAGAGTAGAGAAGAAAGAGCGAGGGAAATAGAGAGAAAAGAACAGATAGAGAAGAAGAGAAAAAAGGGACGTAGAGAGGGAGCGTTTGAGGGATGTAATGAGGTGTAGATTGAGAAATAGAGAGTGGGAGAGAGGGCAAGAAAGAGAGAGATAGAGAGAAAAGACAAAGCAAATGACAGAGAGTGAGAGAGAGAAAGAAGATAAAGTGAGGGAGATGATAAGAGAGGGAGGGAGGGAGAGTTAGATAACGAGATAAAGGAATTGAAGAAGGGAGGGAGAGTGGGATAGAGTGAGTGGGATTGTGGGAGGGAGGGAGGGAGGGAGAGTGAGATAAAGAGATAAAGGAATTGAAGGAGGGAGGGAGAGTG
>NW_018251904.1:0-848 GCF_001263595.1 Phalaenopsis equestris | reverse complement strand
TTGTCCCTCTCTCCTCACACATTTCTCTTACTCTCTCTTTTATCTCATTCTCTCTTGTCTTATCTTGCTCTCAATCCCTTTCTCTGTCTCTCCCTCTCTTGGCCTATTTTGCTCTCAATCCCTTTCTCTCTCTCCCTCTCTCTCTCGCACTTATTCCCTCTTTCTTTTCACACTCTCTCCTCTCCCTCCCGCTATCCCATTCTCACCCTCTCTCACTCTCGGTTCCTCACTCTCTTGCTCTCTTTCTCTCTATATCTTTCCTTTCTCTCTCCATATCTCTATATTTATTTCTCACTCTGGTGAGATCTCTCTTTTTCTAGAATCTGTTTATTCTCTCGCTCCTTCCTCTTTCTCCCTCTCTCTCTTCCTCTCACTCTTCCTCAATCTCTCTTGCTCACTCTCTCTCTCCCTAACTCTCTTTATCCCTCTTTGACGCACCTTCTCTTTTCTCTCTCCACACTTATCTTATTCTCTCTATCCCTCACTCTCTCGTCTCCATTTTTCTCCCTCACTCTATCTCTCTCACTCGCTTTATCACTCTCCTTCTCTATCTCTCTATCTCTCTTGCTCACGATGGAGAGAAAGTAAATAGAGTAAAAGAGATAATAAGAGGGAGAGAATGATAGAGAGAAAGTGCAAGCGAGAGAGGTAAATAGTGAGGGAGGGAAGGAGAGTGAGACAAAGAGAGGAAGTGAGGGAGGGAGGGAGGAGAAGAGAATGGACAGAGAGAGAGAGGACTGAAAGAGAGAAGATTAAGAGGGAGATTATAATAGAGAAGGAGAGAAAGTGAGAAAGATAGAAGAGTGCTCAAGAGAGTAGAGAGACACAAAGAGAGAGGTGGAGAGATG
>NW_018251903.1:0-5615 GCF_001263595.1 Phalaenopsis equestris | reverse complement strand
AAATATAAGAAAACTTAAGCTAAGAGGTGAATATGAAGATAAATATGAAATTATAGTATTTACTATAAGCTAAGAGCAAACCTAAAGTTCAATTTATAATTTATAGGAGTTAATTTATTAAATTATGATAAATTTTTAAAGTATATAATTCTTTTTAAAATATGATAATTTTTTCTATATAATTATTTTAAATTATTTTATACTTCGAATAATAACAATTCAAACGAAAAAAAATTTATTTGTGTTCGTCTCGTTTGCTTATCAAGCGAATCAAACACGAACTCGCTGACGAGTCAAACAAAAACTATTTACGAACAAATTTTTTTTGACAGCCTCACACACACACACACAAGAACATATATAAATTTAATTAATCATAAATTAAATCAAGGAATTTAAATATTTAATTAATAAAAAATAAATCAGGATATTTTAATCTAAAAGCTTTCATCTGCTGTGCACTTATTCCTAATGATTGAGAGAGTATCAAAATATTCTATATAATTTTAGAATAAAGCGACATTTAAGCACACGAGAAACTGATTCCATTTTTAAGATGTTCCAAGCACAAATAGGAATATAAATGAACTTTTACGCATATTTTTTAGCCTATTTGTCGAAGTAGCTGAATCAAGCCTGCCTAACAAGGTTGTTGAATTGAGCTCAACTGTTGTAGGTGCTAGTTCGAGCTCATCCGCTAGTGTGATTGAACCGGTCTCTTCTACACATTGGGGATAGCTTGGTCCACTTAGAGAGATACAACTATTAGAAATTGTCATCATTACCAGCAAAGGTGCAGATCCATCCATCTTTAAAAATATTGTATGTCGCCCACATCATGATTATTTCATCAAGACACCCAGGATGCATGATCATACATTACTATTACATTTTTCTTAAACTATTTTTCCTCTTTGTATATGTACATCAGAAATGTGATTGCACGAATCCCGAGTAGATTCATCGGATCACATGAAGAAGGCAACAAAGGATCAAACCATCTAACGACATCTCGATCAGTCGAATCATGGGTCGATTAAACTAACATTCGTCTGAACCAAAGGAGCCATGCACTAAAACCAACGACAGCTAAACCAGTGCAGAGGCGTTCACAAGAAAACAATTGTGTCATAACTTATATGAAAATTTATCGCTCAAATGAAGATTGTCTACTAGATTACGGTGACACACCCTCTGTTTGATGAAATAATATTTCATGAAGATGATGAGCCTTCATGACAGATATCTCAAAAAAATCGGTCAAGGATCTGTCAGCCGACCGAACATTATTGCTAAAAAAGTGAAGACCAACCAACCAAACCTAGCAATTATGAATATGAAATGCTGCCAGGACAAAACCACACAAAAAGTAATTATCAGATAAAAAGATGTCAAATTCAGTCATACGGTTTGAAGCAATTTTGAAATGAAATAAAATAAAATAATTTATTTTATTATTTATTTATTTTTCTTACTTATTTTTTCGAGTATGAAAAGGCTGAAAATTTTTCCAGTCTGATTGACAAAATGGGCAAATGAGCGGTGGGGCCATGAGATAGATAGTGGAGTTGACGAGTTCTTAGGTCGTATTCCACGTCAGCAAATAGCCTTGCGTTTAGAACAGGTTCATTGACTCGTGAACTTCCGAGTTTTCCGCCTCTCACTGAAACGACTTCAAATCCTTCGAGAAGATGACCAATCAAAATTATTCTTCTATCACACGACGAAATATTAATATTTATAAATTAATCATTTCATTTTTTTTTTAATTATCTAACCAATATATTTATCAAATTATTGAGAATTTGATAAAAAGAAAAGAAAAATACTAGTTAAAATTTAACCTAGATCAAAAATAGTGGTTGATTTATAAATAACAAGTTTTGGTATGTAATTGCCCTTATTTTTCTATTAGCTCGATGAGTATTTTAACTATCTTAAAATTTTGTATTTTATTTTTATTTAATATATTATACATTCGAGTACCTTTGTCGAATGTTTTTCTTAATTTTTATTTGAGAAATTTATATAAAATATCTAAGAAAAAATAAATGTGACTTTACATGCATATTACACATTTTATTATGTATTTATATATCTAGCCCTTAAACTCTTATGTTCACATGCAAAAACTTAAATATCTCCCATCACTATTACTTATTTTCTTAAAAGTGAAATGCTTATTTGCATTCCTAGATTGATGTCATCAAAATATTATACATACAAGAGAATTTTTTATATAGATCGCACTTTACTTATGTATTTACCTATTTAACACAATAACATTCGTTTCTTTTTATGTGTACCACTAAAATTGTCAACTTCACATAAAAAAATAATGCCATCACTGCCCTTTTAACAATGAAATGCAACTTTTCATGCAAAGGTTAGGTGGTATAAGTATAAATATCAAATTTTGGATATAAAATTTGAAAATTTCATAATAATTGTGTGGCATTTTAACTTCCCTTGCTTTATTTTGAGAGGATTCTCCTCATATGTACATAAATTTTTCACAACATAAATAAAGAGTATGAATAAATTTTTCACAACATAAATAAAGAGTATGAATAAATTTTTCACAACATAAATAAAGAGTATGAATAAATTTTTCACAACATAAATAAAGAGTATGAAATGCTTACATTAGAATCCAAATTACAAAAAAAAACGATACAATCTCAAGAAAAGAAATAGAATGTAAACATGAGAACTTGAGAGCCTTAAAAAGTATTTTTTTTTTTTTGAAAAATGTATATATATATCACTCATTTCTTTTGTATTTTAATATTTAATATTTAATTATTTTTTGACATTTATGGCACTTTATTTGTTAATATTAACAAATAACCAAATGTTAAAGAGCAATTAAAAATATAGAAAAAATGAGATAGAAATGTTCCTCAATTTTTTAGAGATCGAAATAAGAAGAAACACAAAGAATATACATCAAACCCTTAATTGTTGAGGAACATTTCATAATAAGAAAATTAGAGGAGAGCAAGAGAACCACTCATCCAACCAATGACATAAGATACAAATAGTCATCATTGTATGACAAAAAACTACAATTCAAAATCACTAGAGCTAGAGAAAGCCAAAGAATATTTATAGGGTGGTCTAGGGAGAAATAAGCATGCTTATAGTGAAAGGCTTGAGTCTCTAAAAATATATATTATCTCGAAACTTTTCATTTCATTGTGCATTGAATTTTAAGAATAATGTTTGGGGGTTAGTAGCAGAGTTTTTAAATCTTATGTTGTCTCTCTCACACCAAATGTGGTAACAGAAATAACATGCCTTGAGATAATTATAATTTTCAATAGCTGAGGTGCATCATCTATCATAATATGAACAAGTATATGACTTGATAAAGTTTGATCTAAAGAGGAAGGAAGAGGTTCAGGATAGGCAGCAAGAATTGCATTCAAAGTTTAAATGGCATTTCTTCGCATCCTAAGAGTTGTAGAAGTTGTTGGTTTTTTGAATGTGTATATTGTTAGATAGAAGTGCATATGTAGTTTCAAAGTGATTTAAAAAAAACCATCTAAGATTTATAAGGAATTATTTTTTTATTTTATATTTATATATTTATGTAAACATAAAGCCACTAATATCATCAAAATATCATAAAATAAAACCATGAGTAAGCATTATTTTATCCAATAATAAAATCAATTTTAATCAAATCATCAATTGTACAATGAAAAGACCTACGTAGAGAAATCATGAGAAAAATCTCTCAACTTGTCATAAATCATAATATTATGTTTGTAAAATATAATTATCTAGTAAAATGCATGTATATAATATGAATAAGTCACCTCACTCTCTAATAATTTAGCTTCTGTTTCTTTTTTTTTAAAATCAATACATGTATATAAAATAGAAGTTAAAGCCAACAACTTAGTAAGCTACCCAAAATTTATTCTAAATATCTAATGTACAACTAAAAATTTAATGTAGGTGTGTGAGTTTGTTATCATGTTATAGATAGAAAAATAGTTTAAAATTAAAGAAAATTTTGCAATAGTTTTATGATGCATCATACAATGGCATAATATTTTTTTATTAATTCAGGCATGTCAATATCGAATCTAATCAAAATAATTTATCAATAACTAAATTTAAAATGCACATAAACCCTAAATCAATAACTAAATTTGAACATAAAAGATGCATTATAGTAAAAATAATTGAAATAAGTAATATATTAAAAAGACTTCAAATCAATGTTCCCCCTCAGACCTTTATACCTCCCTAGTATTTCACATGTATCGTCTAACCCTAATGCATCCCAATTGTTTCACAATATCAACAAAACTTCATACCTCGCTTTAAATTTGCATATATCATATAGCTCCTTTAGCTTCATATGCATATCATAATTCAATTTTTCTTTTCAAGCCTTATAGTCTTATGTAAGTAAACATTTTAATTATTCCCTCATGTCATCTAGTGGATATACATTTTATCAACAGTCGTATGTCTCCCCTTAAATTCACAAAATTAACTTATTTTTCTGTAGTGTTTCCAAAAACAGAGACATATCATATGTTCTACAAGTTTTCATGGTTGACTTTTAATGGAATTACACTCTACCCCCCTCAACATCATTATTACAATGATGGTTTTTATTTGGTTTCTTGTTGTACACTAGTTATGCTTATGTCATTGTGCTTAATAATATAATGCCACTATTATAGTTATAAGTATTTAGTAGTAAGAGCATTATCAAATCTTGAGGTGATGTGCGCTCCATTATACTTAACAATTTAATCATATTGTTGCAAAAAAAAATAGAATATTGGTTAAACATGGGTTTTATCTAATTTGTAGATGTTCATTAGTAATGCTAATGTCATCATACTTGACAATTTGTCATTGCAACTATGATGACAACTATCACAATAGAGAAAAAGAGTGTGTGAGGTTTTTAGGTGTGCGGAGGCAATGGTCACACCATCGTGCTTGATAACCTAACACTATTATATAAAGAGGTGGTGTTGTTATTGTAAGATGGGAGTGCCATAAAAAATTATGAATATTCTAAAGCCATTTATATGTGCAATGAATGTATCAATGATTAGAAAAGAGGGTTAGTCTATAAAATTTAAGAAATGTCTTTTATTCACAGTCTAAAATAGCATGGGATTTTTCTAATAACTATCAATAATGAATAGCAAAAATCATATTTCTCATTTTCAAAATATGAGCAAACAATATTGCCTACTTTTGGATCAAATTGATGAGGTAACATTATGATAAGACCAAGCAATTGCTAACAATTGTTGGCAATGACCATTATTAGTGATGTCACCGATCAGAGATTTTTATATTCAACTTATAAATGTCAATATGATTAATGCATTAAGTTGGAAAATCTAAACACTTTTAGTAATTTTGACTAAATTAATTTAAAAAATACTTATTTTTTTTTAATTTAGGCCCTAAAAATAAAGATGGTGAGCCACCTTTCAATATATGAATGTTGCCACTTTAAAAGAATTCATTTTAAATTGCTTAAAGTTCTTAAAGGATATTATGGCTCACAAAAAATCATATATTTTGAAAAACATACACAAAAATTGGCTCAAACTGGTAGCAATGGAGTA